>NC_143035.1:5557500-5857500 GCF_057628025.1 Oncorhynchus mykiss | reverse complement strand
TTACATTGCTAGAGGGCAATCTGTAATGCTTCAGCGATACAGACTGATTAGAGCCCTAAGGCTGGGATTCATTCAAACCCTCCAATGTTTAGGCAGTGTCTTTATTTACAATATTAATCCTGTTCCCACTCACTACCTAATTCTGAAAAGTGAAAGCATGTGAGGGGGTCACTCCGGTAGAAGCTGTAGGTTTTTATACAGTAACCAAGACCGGTCTGTGAGTTAATTTGACTGTTGGAAAAATAGGTATACTGCGTAAATACTGCAATGCGGGTTGAATTGAGCCCTAAATATGCAGGAAAAACTCCCTTTACATCAGTGGTGATCAATCCATAACCTGAAGTATGTGCAGGCTTTTGTAAGGGTTGGGGTTATGGCTTGGGTTAGGGTTGAACCGCGTTGTGGACACGAAGCTAAGACATTACAAACATGTGCACAGGAACAAGCATACCCATGCTAATCATACACCACAGAGACAACAACCGCACTGGCACACACACGCAGGCGCACACTGTTTGTGCAACCTGGTCGACCCTGTCTGAAAAACAAATAAGATAAAGTGACTGACATACATTACGTTTGTGTATGGACTGATCTTATGTTTTTTTTTATCATTCATTATCTATTAGATGAATACCCAAATGTCCGTCCAGTTTACAGTAAATCTCTTACACAGTCACATTCACTTGTCTGTGGGGGAAGAGATGATGATGCAATAGCTGTTTCTCTGTGGTTTCTGTATAGGAAGGGGGCTTTTGCTGTTTAGTGGTTTGGAAATATGTGCAGTTTCATGATGTTAATATCCTGCTCTAGTTCTGCAGACAGCTAAAAGAAGGGGGAAGCGTGCAAGCGTCTTTCCTCTCTGTAGGTGAGAAAACAAAAACAATAAGTACGACCTCATCCTCCTTTTGAAAATTGGGTCACCTCTCTCATCAAAATGAGACTGCAGGAACATTGTGTCCATTTGCTCTATCTAAGGTGGGCCGTATACATCACTCTCCATTACTAAACATAAAACATGAAATGTTCACGCGTATCAAATATTTAAGTGGGAGCTGACAAAAGGCTGCCTACAGTGGAGACAGAAAAAGACCAGGGTTGTCTGCAGCTACATCTGCCCACAGCAAATCTCAAACACCTTTACTATCTGTGTGGAAAGCCAAACCACATGAGATCTGCGAGATACGACACACATCCTCCCTCCATTTACACATGCAGTCTGTAATGTAGCTCCGATGGAAAGTCTTAAAATACCTTTTTGTTAAGAACAATGACATTTAATTATTATGAAAAATGTTTACTGTCAGCTTCTAATGGCAAATTCCAACACACTTATGGGTGTTAATTAAGTGCCTTTATATCATCAGAAAGTGCCTAGGGGGTAGAGCATATTTATTTAGATTTTTTACATTTATTTTTAACTACACCTTTATTTAACCAGGTAGGCTAGTTGAGAACAAGTTCTCATTTACAACTGCGACCTGGCTAAAATAAAACACAGCAGTTCGACACATACAACAACACAGAGTTACACATGGAATAAACAAACATACAGTCAATAATACAGTAGAAAAATAAAAATATATACAGTGCCTTGCGAAAGTATTCGGCCCCCTTGAACTTTGCGACCTTTTGCCACATTTCAGGCTTCAAACATAAAGATAGAAAACTGTATTTTTTTTGTGAAGAATCAACAACAAGTGGGACACAATCATGAAGTGGAACGACATTTATTGGCTATTTCAAACTTTTTTAACAAATCAAAAACTGAAAAATTGGGCGTGCAAAATTATTCAGCCCCTTTACTTTCAGTGCAGCAATCGCTCTCCAGAAGTTCAGTGAGGATCTCTGAATGATCCAATGTTGACCTAAATGACTAATGATGATAAATACAATCCACCTGTGTGTAATCAAGTCTCTGTATAAATGCACCTGCACTGTGATAGTCTCAGAGGTCCGTTAAAAGCGCAGAGAGCATCATGAAGAACAAGGAACACACCAGGCAGGTCCGCGATACTGTTGTGAAGAAGTTTAAAGCCGGATTTGGATACAAAAAGATTTCCCAAGCTTTAAACATCCCAAGGAGCACTGTGCAAGCGATAATATTGAAATGGAAGAAGTATCAGACCACTGCAAATCTACCAAGACCTGGCCGTCCCTCTAAACTTTCAGCTCATACAAGGAGAAGACTGATCAGAGATGCAGCCAAGAGGCCCATGATCACTCTGGATGAACTGCAGAGATCTACAGCTGAGGTGGGAGACTCTGTCCATGGGACAACAATCAGTCGTATATTGCACAAATCTGGCCTTTATGGAAGAGTGGCAAGAAGAAAGCCATTTCTTAAAGATATCCTTAAAAAGTGTCGTTTAAAGTTTGCCACAAGTGTAACAGTATAAGTTTAAACCGTCCCCTCGCCCATACCCGGGCGCGAACCAGGGACCTTCTGCACACATCAACAACTGACTCCTACGAAGCGTCGTTACCCATCGCTCCACAAAAGCCGCGGCCCTTGCAGAGCAAGGGGAACTACTACTTCAAGGTCTCAGAGCAAGTGACGTCACTGATTGAAACGCTATTTAGCGCCCACGCTAACTAAGCTAGCCGTTTCACATCCGTTACACAAGCCACCTGGGAGACACCAAACATGTGGAAGAAGGTGCTCTGGTCAGATGAAACCAAAATTGAACTTTTTGGCAACAATGCAAGACGTTATGTTTGGCATAAAAGCAACACAGCTGAACACACCATCCCCACTGTCAAACATGGTGGTGGCAGCATCATGGTTTGGGCCTGCTTTTCTTCAGCAGGGACAGGGAAGATGGTTAAAATTGATGGGAAGATGGATGGAGCCAAATACAGGACCATTCTGGAAGAAAACCTGATGGAGTCTGCAAAAGACCGGAGACTGGGACGGAGATTTGTCTTCCAACAAGACAATGATCCAAAACATAAAGCAAAATCTACAATGGAATGGTTCAAAAATAAACATATCCAGGTGTTAGAATGGCCAAGTCAAAGTCCAGACCTGAATCCAATCGAGAATCTGTGGAAAGAACTGAAAACTGCTGTTCACAAATGCTGTTCACAAAGGCAATAAATAGGCCATGGTGGCGAGGTAATTAAAATATAGCAATTAAACACTGGAATGGTAGATGTGCAGAAGATGAATGTGCAAGTAGAGATACTGGGGTGCAAAGGAGCAAGATAAATAAATAAATACACTATTGGGATGAGGTAGTTAGATGGGCTGCTTACAGGTGCAGTGATCTGGGAGCTACTCTGACAGCTAGTGCTTAAAGTTAGTGAGGAAGATATGGGTCTCCAGCTTCAGTGATTTTTGCATAAGGGAAGCCCCAACTAGCCTACATTTATAAAGGCAGTGTGTGACTGGTGGCTAGACTTACCTCACCCCACACAGTGCATGTTGACTCAGTGGAGATGTCTCATCCAACACAGTAACCACTTCTCTAAAGCTAGCTCTGGCGCTGAACTTTGCTCAACAGAGGTTGGGACACACTGACAATTTCTGAGGTACAAATTGGTTCCAATGTCTCAGTTGGTCAAAGCATGGTCACGATGCTTGATTACTACAATTAGGTTTTATTGAAGTAGTAAACAGGATACCGAATTTGAATTTGAATTTGAATTAAAGGAAATACTGTAGAATTGATTTCAGTGAAATTCAATTAAATTTAAATGTCTCTTCTATTCTACAGTATATTAGGTGTAGTCTGTACAAATTAAGAGTTTGTTTTTCTTCACACTTGTGTTTTTTATCAGAAGTGATTGCTTATGGGTACTTTCATGTGTGTGTAAAATATTACTGTTCTCAGATTTTTTATTAATAGATTTTTTAATAGATTTCTTTCAAATGATTATTTTGGTTAAACGCTATATATCCATTGTTTAGCTGGGATGGAAGTTTGTAGAGGGAAGAGTGGGGAGAGTTGAGCCAATTGTTTTTTACATTCATCACTCAGTCAAGGGAAATATAGTAATCTTTCTAACAAAGATATTTACATATATTTCAGGATGTTGTGTATCCCTGGAAATCAGAATATATGTAAACATTACAGTTTTGAAAACATAGCTTTCCCCAAAAAAACGTGGTCTAATTGGCACAACTTACCCTGGGACAGTGGTGAAAAAAGTACCCAATTGTCATACTTAAAAGTAAAGTAAAGATACCTTAAAAGAAAATGACTCAAGTAAAAGTGAAAGTCACCCAGTAAAATACTACTTGAGTAAAAGTCTGCAGTACATTTACAAGTATTTGGTTTTAAATGTACTTAAGTACCAAAAGTTAACGTAATCGCTAAAATGTACTTAAGTATCAAAAGTATGCGAATAAATCATTTCAAATTCCTTATATTAAGCAAACCAATTAATTTATGGATAGCCAGGGACACATTTCAACACTCAGACATCATTTACAAACAAAGCATTTGTGTTTAGTGAGTCTGTCAGATCAGACAGTAAGGATGACTGGGGATGTTCTCTTGATAAGTGTGTGAATTAGACTATTTTCCTGTCCTGCTAAGCATTCAAAACTACTTTTGGGTGTCAGGAAAAATGTAAAGAGTGAAAAGTACATTATTTTTTATTGTCACGACTTCCACCGAAGTTGTTCCCTCTCCTTGTTCGGGCGGCGTTCGGCGGTCGACGTCACCGGCTTTCTAGCTGCCACCGATCCATGTTTCATTTTTCCTTTTGTTTTGTCTGTTTACACACCCGGTTCCCATCTCATAAATATGTTCCTTATTTAACCCTCTGGTTTCCCTTTCTGTTTGTGCGTGATTGTCTTTCGTGTGTTGGAGTTCTATCCTGTTTTGTCCTTGTTTGATAACGGGATTTTTGTTATGTTCTTGGATAGAGTAAATACAGTGTTTTTTTACTCTTACCTAGGTCCTGCGCCTGACTCCTTCCCCATCTTCTAGATAGACTCTGACATGTAAAGGAATGTAGTGTATGTAAAAGTAAACATTTTCAACAAAAATAAATAGTTAAGTAAAGTACAGATACCCCAAAAAACGACATAAGTAGTACTTTAAAGTATTTTTACTTAAGTACTTTACACCACTGTCCCAGGGTATGGGGTAAGTTCAGCTGCAGAACAGGGTATGTTAAGCAACCTACACATTTCTATACTGAATAAATATTACCACTACCTTTTTAAACCATATCTATCTTTATTTCCCAAATACAGCACAATCACTTTTTTACGTTTTAAGCATGTTTTAACACAGGCTTAATACGTAACACTTTGTACTTTTTTTTAACACTTTCAACATAGGCCAGGCCCTGTTATTACCTCATATGCCTGTGAGAATACCCTGCATTACATTTGCTCATCTTGCCATTGGCTGACCATTGGCTCAACTTACCCCAATGCAAACATTTTGACAGTATTAACCCACACAGCTACAAGGATGCACTTTCATGCTGGATTTAGGACATAATATTGAAGCTTATAGAGACATGAAATGATGTATAGAACCGTCTTAAAATGACATACTTTGGTTTTAGATACCAGGATCTTGTAACCTGTAACAAAATAAATGATTTTTTTTGGTCCTAACTTTTCCCATGTGGTTTCTTCCTTGATGAAATTATGACCTCTTCTAAATTTGGGGTCAAATTATTAATTTTGTGTATGGTTTCCTAGAAAAAAGGTGTCTCAATTACCCCTTTCTCCCCTGCTATATACTGTATTTGACTGTGATATGTGATTGTCTCACGCAGCTTTCTTAAGATGAATGCACTTACTGTAAGTTGCTCTAGATAACAGCATCTTCTAAATTAAAAAAATAAAATCAAAGTTTATTTGTCACATTTGTTTTGTTTTATCCATTGTTTTACCATGTAAGTTGACTGAGAACACGTTCTCATTTGCAGCAACGACCTGGGGAATAGTTACAGGGGAGAGGAGGGGGGTGAATGAGCCAATTGTTAACTGGGGATTATTAGGTGACCGTGATGGTTTGAGGGCCAGATTGGGAATTTAGCCAGGACACCGGGGTTAACAACCCTACTCTTACAATCAGTGCCATGGGATCTTTAATGACCTCAGAGAGTCAGGACACCCGTTTAACGTCCCATCCGAAAGACGGCACCCAACACAGGGCAGTGTCCCCAATCACTGCCTTGGAGCATGCGCAGAATACAACAGGTGTAGGTAGACCTTACAGTGAAATGCTTACTTACAGGCATTAACCAACAGTGCAATTTTTAAGTAAAGAATAGGTATTAGGTGAACAATAGATAAGTAGGAAATAAAAAACAACAGTAAAAAGACAGTGAATAATAACAGTAGGGAGGCTATATACAGTAGTGAGGCTATAATAGTAGCAAGGCTATATACAGGCACCGGTTAGTCAGGCTAATTTAGGTAATATGTACATGTAGGTATGATTAAAGTGACTATGCATATATGATAAACAGAGAGTAGCAGTAGCGTAAAAGAGGGGTTGGCGGGTGGTGGGTGGCAGGACACAATGCAGATAGTCCAAGAGGCCAATGTGCGGGGGCACCGGTTAGTCTGGCTAATTGAAGTAGTATGTACATGAATGCATAGTTAAAGTGACTATGCATATATGGTAAAAAGAGAGTAGCAGCAGTGTAAAGAGGTGTTGGGGGTGGGGGGGGGGGGCAATGCAAATAGTCCAGGTAGTCATTTGATTACATGTTCAGGAGTCTTGTGGCTTGAGAGTAAAAGCTGTTGAGAAGCCTTTTGGTCCTAGACTTGTGCTCCGGTACCGCTTGCCGGAAGTAGAGAGAACAGTTTATGACTGGGGTGGTTGGGGTCTTTGACGATTTAGGGCCGTCCTCTGACACCGCCTGGTGTAGAGGTCCTGGATGGCAGGCAGCTTAGCCCCAGTGATGTACTGGGTCATACGCACTATCCTATGTAGTGACTTGCGGGTGGAGGCCGAGCAGTTACCGTACCAGGCAGTGATGCAACCAGTCAGGATGCTCTCGATGTTGCAGCTGTAGAACCTTTTGAGGATCTGAGGACCCATGTCAAATCTTTTAAGCTTCCTGAGGGGGAATAGGCTTTGTCATGCCCTCTTCATGACTATCTTGGTGTGTTTGGCCCATTGTAGTTTGTTGGTGATGTGGACACCAAGGAACTTGAAGCTCTCAACCTGCTCCACTACAGCTCCGTCGATGAGAATGGGGGCGTGCTCGGTCCTCCTTTTCCTGTAGTCCACAATCATCTCCTTAGTCTTGGTTACGTTGAGGGATATGTTGTTATTCTGGCACCACCCGGCCAGGTCTCTGACCTCCTCCCTATTGGCTGTCTCGTCGTTGTTGGTGATCAGGCCTACCACTGTTATGTCGTCTGCAAACTTAATGATGGTGTTGGAGTCGTACCTGGCCATGCAGTCGTGGGTGAACAGGGAGTACAGGAGGGGACTGAGCAAGCCCCCCTGAGGGGGTCCAGTGTTGAGGATCAGTGTGGCAGATGTGTTGCCCTCTGGGATAATGGTGTTGATGTGAGCCATTAACAGCCTTTCGAAGCACATCATGGCTACGGACGTGAGTGCTACGGGTCTGTAGTCATTTAGGCAGGTTGCCTTAGTGTTCTTGGGCACAGTGACTATGGTAGTCTGCTTGAAACATGTTGTTATTACAGACTCAATCAAGGACTAGTTGAAAATGTCAGTGAAGTCACTTGCCAGTTGGTCAGCACATGCCCGGAGCACACATCCTGGTAATCCATCTGGCCCCTCTGCCTTGTGAATGTTTAAAGGTCTTACTCACGTCAGCTATGGAGAGGGTGATCCACAGTCGTCCGGAACAGCTGATGCTCTCATGCATGCCTCAGTGTTGCTTGCCTCGAAGCGAGCATAGAAGTGATTTAGCTCGTCTTGAAGGCTTGTGTCACTGGGCAGCTCGCGGCTGTGCTTCCCTTTCTAGTCTGTAATAGTTTGCAAGCCCGGGCACATAAGACAGAGCCGGTGTATTACGATTCAATCTTAGCCCTGTATTGGTGCTTGCCTGTTTGATGGTTCATCGGAGGGCATAGCAGGATTTCTTATAAACTTCAGAGTTAGAGTTCCGCACCTTGAAAGCGGCAGCTCTACCCTTTAGCTCAGTGTGAATGTTGCCTACAATGCATGGCGTTTTGATTGGGGTATGTACGTGCAGTCACTGAGGGGACGACTTCATCAATGCACTTATTGATAAAGCCAGTGACTGATGTGATGTACTCCTCAACGCCATCGGAAGAATCCCGGAACATGTTTCAGTCTATGCTTCATCTGACCACTATTTTATAGATCTAGTCACTGGTGCTTCCTGCTTTAATTTTTGCTTGTAAGCAGGAATCAGGGGAAAATAATTGTGGTCAGATTTACCAAATGGAGGGTGAGGGAGAGCTTTGTACGCATCTCTGTGTGTGGAGTACAGCCGATCTAGATTTTTTTTCCCCTCTGGTTACGCATTTGACATGTTAATAGAAATTGGGTTAAACTGATTTAAATTTCCCTGCATTAGAGTCCCCAGCCACTAGGAGCGCCACCTCTGGGTTACTGGTTTCCTGTTTCCTTATTTCCTTATACAGCTGACTGAGTGCGGTCTTAGTGCCAGCTACTGTCTGTGGTGGTAAATAAACAGCCACGAAAAGTATAGATGAAAACTCTCTTGGCAAATAGTGTGGTCTACAGTTTATCATAAGATAAACTCTACTTCAAGCGAGAAAGATCTAGAGACTTCCTTAGATTTCGTGCACCAGCTGTTGTTTACAAATATACACAGACCGCCCCCCTCGTCTTTCTGGAGTGTGCTGTTCTATCTGGCTGGTGCAGCGTATATCCTGCTAGCTGAATGTCCATGTCATCATTCAGCCGCGATTCCGTGAAACATAAGACGCTACAGCTTTTGATGTCCCGCTGGTAGGATATTTGTACCTCGTCTAATTTATTGTCCAATGATTGTACGTTGGTGAATAATATAGACGATAACGGCAGCATACCCACTCGCCTTCTCCAGATCCTTATGAGGCACCCCGCTCTGTGTCCTCTGTACCTGCGTCTGGATGTCGGCCTTGTCGGGTGTTCGCAGTATATCCCGTTCTTCCTGCTTGTTGAAGAAAAAAATCTTTGTCTAATCCAAGGTGAGTGATCCTGATCCTGATATCCCGAAGCTCTTTTTTGCCGTAAAATATGGTGGCAGAAACATTATGTATAAAATAAGTTACAAATCGAGCAAAAAAAATCACAGAATAGCACATTTGGTTAGACGCCCGTAAAACTGCTGACATTTCTTCCAGCACCATTTTAGTTAAATGAAAAATGCTAATGTTTTACATACAGATCTTGTTGTTGTCTTCACTATTATTCTATGTATAAAATAGTAAAAATAAAGAAAATCCCCGGAATGAGTAGGTGTGTCCAAACTTTTGACTGGTACTGTGTATATGTGACGGGATTGTATAAACATTATGGAGAGTATGCGGATAGAATATATGGTATATCTGTAGAATATGTAAGATAATATAGTACGTATACAGCAATAGTTTAATAGGATGGCATTGACTAGAATACAGCATATACATATTAAATTAGTAAAACAGTACGTTAACATTATTAGTGACCAGTGTTCCTTATTAAATTGACCAGTAATTTCATGTCTATGTACATGAGGCTTCTAAGGTGCAGGGTTGAGTAAGCTGGTGGTAGCCAGCTCGTGACTGTGAGTCCCATAGCAAAGGATCTGAATACTTATGTAAATTAGTAAATAAGGCATTTGTTTTTTTATCTGTTTTTGCTTTGTCATTATGGGGTATTGTGTGTAGACTGATGGGGGGGCACATTAATCCATTTTAGAATAAGGCTGTAACATAACAAAAAGGTGTTTGAAAACTGTCAGAATGCACTGTATTTCTAGTTTAAATTGACAGATTTTGATGGGGATTTTTTTATTATGTTATTTAGATTGAACCAATAGACTCTTAAGATGAAACAATAAAAGCTGATTTACCAACATTTCTGAAAATGGATATATAGCATTTTGGATATTGTCGCCCCAAGGTAGAGCTGGAGGCAGCGAAAGCTGAGAGGTGGCGGTATGAGGAGGCAGCACAGCAGCGCGGCTGGAAGCCCGAGAGGCAGCCCCAAAAATGTCTTGGGGGGGTGGCACACGGGGAGTGTGGCGAAGTCAGGTAGGAGACCTGCGCCAACTCCCCATGCTTAATGTGGAGAGAGAGGGACCGGGCAGGCACCATGTTATGCCGTGAGGCGCACAGTGTCCCCGGTGCGCAGGCATAGCCCGGTGAGATACATAGCAGCGCCTCGGCCAGGCTAGAGTGGGCATCGAGCCAGGTGCCATGAAGCCGGCTCAGCGCATCTGGTCTCCAGTGCGTCTCCTCGGGCCGGGGTACATGGCACCAGCCTTGCGCATGGTGTCCCCGGTTCGCCAGCACAGTCCAGTGCGGGCTATTCCACCTCGCCACACTGGCCTGGCTACAGGGAGCATTCAAACAGGTAAGGTTGGGCAGGCTCGGTGCTCGAGAGCTCCAGTGCACCTTCACGGTCCGGTCTATCCGGTGCCACCTCCACGCACCAGCCCTCCGGTGGCAGCCCCCGGCACCAGGCTGTCTCTCCGTCTCCGTCCTACAGGTGCTCCCGCCTGCTCAGCGCTGTCAGAGTCTTCCTCCTGCCCAGCGCTGCCAGAGTCACCAGTCTGCCCTGAGCTGCCGGAGTCGCCCTTCACTCAGGAGCTGCCCGGAGCTGCCGGTGTCGCCCTTCACTCCGGAGCTGCCGGTGTCGCCCTTCACTCCGGAGCTGCCGGAGTCTCCCGCCCGTCCGGTGCTGCCGGAATCTCCCGTCCGGCAGGTGCTGACGGAATCTCCCGTCCGTTCGGGACCTGTGGCTTGGGTCCCCAGTCCGAGGTCGGCGGTGAGGGTCGCCGCGTTAAAGAGGCCACGGAGGCGGGTAAAGAGGCGGAGATGGACTATGGTGGAGTGGGGTCCACGTCCCGCGCCAGAGCCGCCATCGCAACATACACCCACCCAGACCCTCCCCTATAGGTTTAGGTTTTGCGGCCGGAGTTCGCAACTTTGGGGGGGTGTACTGTCACATTCTGACCTTAGTTAATTTTATTATGTCTTTTGTTTTAGTATTGTCAGGGCGTGAGTTGAGTGGGTTGTCTATGTTCCTTTTTCTATGTTTTGTGATTTCTGTGTTTGGCCTGGTATGGTTCTCAGAGGCAGCTGTTTATCGTTGTCCCTGATTGAGAACCATAATTAGGTAGCCTGGTTTCACTTTTGAGTTGTGGGTGATTATTTTCTGTCTAGTGTTTTCTGCACCTTTCAGGACTGTTTCAGTTTTCGTTTATTTCACGTTGTTGTTTAGAATTGTGTTGTTCAGTTAATAAACATCATGAACACATACCACGCTGCGCATTGGTCCGACATTTCAT
This sequence comes from Oncorhynchus mykiss, assembly GCF_057628025.1. Classification (NCBI taxonomy): domain Eukaryota; kingdom Metazoa; phylum Chordata; class Actinopteri; order Salmoniformes; family Salmonidae; genus Oncorhynchus; species Oncorhynchus mykiss. Next base: position 5,846,073 of record NC_143035.1, on the reverse strand, counting down.
ACTCCTCATCAGAGGAGGGCGACGAACGTTACAATTGCCTTCAGAAAGTATTCACGCCCCTTGACTTTTCCACATTTTGTTGTGTTACATGATGGGATTAAAGTGGATTTAATTGTCTTTTTTTTGCCAACAATCTACACAAAATACTCTAATGTCAAAGTGGAAGAAAATGTCTAACATTTGTCAAATTAAAATAAATCATTAAAAAATAAAACACTAATATAAAAGTATTCAACCCCCTGAGTCAATACATGTTAGAATCACTTCATGAGTTGAATTGGAGTCAATTCCAGAATTGAGCCCAACCCTGTTGCTTACATCACCAAGTTATGGATTTGATCTTGCATACGCGTACACTGAGACTCGCCTACTAAATGACGTTAACATTTACTTCAACATTGCACATTATCAGTTGGCCATAGCTCTCTTACCCAACTTCTCCCATAAGCTTGGTATTGCTTGACCTCATACATAACCTCCAAAGACATCAGGCATGTTCTAAATTGACTGAACTGAAATGCATTTGACCCTGAAACTACTAACCAAGCCTTATCCCTTCTCCCAGAGATAGACAAGCTGATGTAATGCTATTTTATCATATTCAAGCCCATCTCATTTGAATTTCTCTAAACTGTCATGTCACTTCCTGTAAACTATATACTTCACTTCCCATAGTTGTGCTCCAAACTCCTTTTCACCCACGATGACATCCAGACAGGGACATTCCATTTTAGCCTGGAACTGTGATCACTCTGCTGCTACAGACCCAAACAGGACCTGAAACTAGAAAAATCTTTCAATAGTGACAGTACCACTTTTACAAGAAAAACATACTTTTTTAAAGAAAGAGAAAGGGAGAGTGAAAACAAAAGAAAAAATATGGAAAAAACGAAAGTGAGAAGGGGGGTGGAATCTCCCCTAAGTAACTCCAAATCATTAACTATGGTGTGTATACAGTGCCTTCAGAAAGTATTCACACCCCTTGACATTTTCCACATTGTGTTACAAATTGGGATTAAAATGAATTTAATTTTCTTCTTTTTTTTACGATATACACAACTTACTCTGTAATGTCAAAGTGGAAGAGAAATTCGAACATTTTTTTAAGATTAATGAAAAATTAAACACTAATATATCTTGATTAGATAAGTATTCAACCACCGGAGTCAATACATGTTAGAAGCACCTTTGTCAGCAATTACAGCTGTGAGTCTTTTGGGGTACGTCTCAAAGAGCTTTGCACACACAAAAAAAATAATTGGCAAATATTGCACAAACTCTTCCAACTCTGTCAAGTTGGTTGTTAGTCATTGCTAGACAGCCATTTTCATGTTTTGCCATAGATTTTCAACGACGATTTTAAGTCAAAACTGTAACTAGGCCTCTCAGGAACATTCAATGTTGTCTTGGTGAGACATTCCAGTGTATATTTGGGCTTGAGATTTAGGTCATTGTTATGCTGAAAGGTGAAATTGTCTCCCACTGTATGTTGGAAAGCAGACAGAACCAGGTTTTCCTCTAGGATTTTACATGTGCTTAGCTCTACCCCGTTTATTTTCATTCCCCCAAAAAACTCCCTTGCCAATGACGAGCATATCCAAACATTTTGCAGCCACCACCATGCTTAAAAATATGAAGAGTGGTAGTCCGTGATGTGTTGTGTTGGATTTGACCCAAACATAATGCTTTGTATTCAGGTCAAAAGGTTAATTTCTTTGCCCAATTTTTTTGTAGTATTACTTTAGTGCCATATTGCAAACAGGATGCATGTTTACAAATTTTTTCCCCTTCTTTTCACTCTGTCATTTAGGTTAGTATTGTGGAGTAACTACAATGTTGTAGATCCAACATCATCCTTGAGATGTTTTAATTGTTTTATTTATTTTTTGTATTTCACCTTTATTTAACCAGGTAGGCTAGTTGAGAACAAGTTCTCATTTGCAACTGCGACCTGGCCAAGATAAAGTATAGCAATTCGACACAAAACAACACAGAGTTGCACTTGGAATTAACAAAACATAGTCAATAATACAGTAGAACAAAAGAAAACAAAAAGTCTATTACAGCAATAAATAGGCCACGGTGGCAAAGTAATTAAAATATAGCAATTAAACACTGGAATGGTAGATGTGCAGAAGATGAATGTGCAAGTAGAGATACTGGGGTGCAAAGGAGCAAGATAAATAAATAAATACAGTATGGGGATGAGGTAGATGGGCTGTTTACAGATGGACTATATACAGGTGCAGTGATCTGTGAGCTGCTCTTGACAGCTGGTGCTTAAAGCTAGTGAGGGAGATATGCGTCTCCAGCTTCAGAGATTTTTGCAGTTCGTTCCAGTCATTGACAGCAGAGAACTGGAAGGAAAGACGACCAAAGGAAGAATTGGCTTTGGGGGTGACCAGTGAGATATACCTGCTGGAGCACGTGCTACGAATGGGTGCTGCTATGGTGACCAGTGAGCTAAGATAAGGCGGGGCTTTACCTAGCAGAGACTTGTAGATAACCTGTAGCCAGTGGGTTTGGCGACGAGTATGAAGCGAGGGCCAACCAACGAGAGCGTACAGGTCGCAATGGTGGGTAGAATATGGGGCTTTGGTGACAAAACGGATGGCACTGTGATAGACTGCATCCAGTTTGTTGAGTAGAGTGTTGGAGGCTATTTTATAGATGACATCACCGAAGTCGAGGATCGGTAGGATGGTCAGTTTTACGAGGGTATGTTTGGCAGCATGGTGAAGGATGCTTTGTTGCGATATAGGAAGCCAATTCTAGATTTAACTTTGGATTGGAGATGCTTAATGTGAGTCTGGAAGGAGATTTTCCAGTCTAACCAGACACCTAGGTATTTGTAGTTGTCCACGTATTCTAAGTCAGAGCCGTCCAGAGTAGTCGTAGAAGTGGATCAGAGAATCACCAGCAGCAAGAGCAACATCATTGATGTATACAGAGAAGAGAGTCGGCCCGAGGATTGAACCCTGTAGCACCCCCATAGAGACTGCCAGTCCGGACAACAGGCCCTCCGATTTGACACACTGAACTCTATCAGAGAAGTAGTTGGTAAACCAGGCGAGGCAATCATTTGAGAAACCAAGGCTGTCAAGTCTGCCAATAAGAATGTGGTGATTGACAGAGTCGAAAGCCTTGGCCAGGTCGATGAATACGGCTGCACAGTAATGTCTCTTATCGATGGCGGTTATGATGTCGTTTAGGACCTTGAGCGTGGCTGAGGTGCACCCATGACCAGCTCTGAAACCAGATTGCATAGCGGAGAAGGTACGGTGGGATTCGAAGTGGTCGGCAATCTGTTTGTTAACTTAGGTAGGATAGATATAGGTCTGTAGCAGTTTGGGTCTAGAGTGTCACCCCCTTTGAAGAGGGTGATGACCGCGGCAGCTTTCCAATCTTTAGGAATCTCAGACGATATGAAAGAGGTTGAACAGGCTAGTGTTAGGGGTTGCAACAATTTCTAAAACTTTCTCTAAAACATGTTGTAAATTCAATTGATTGGACAATATTTGGAAAGGTACTCACCTGTCTATAGATGGTCCCACAGTTGAGAGTGCATGTCAGAGCAAAAACCAAGCCATGAGGTCAAAGGAATTGGCTGTAGAGCCCCGAAACAGGATTGTTTTGAGGAACAGACCTGGGGTAGGGTAACAAAACATTTCGGCAGCATTGAAGGTCGACGAGAACACAGTGGCCTCCATTATTCTTAAATGGAAGAAGTTTGGAACCATCAAGACTCTTTCAAGAGCTGGCAGCACGGCCAAACTGAGCACTCGGGGAGAAGGTAATTGGTAAGCGAGGTGACAAAGAACCCGATGGTCACTATGACAGAGCTCCAGAGTTCCTATGTGGAAAACGGACAACCTTCCAGTAGGACACCCATCTCTGCAGCACTCCACCAATCAGTCCTTTATGGTAGAGCGGCCAGACGGAAGCCACTCCTCAGTAAAAGGCACATGACAGCCCGCTTGGAGCTTGCCTAAAGGCACCTAAAAGGACTCCCAGACTATGAGAAACAAGATTCTCTGGTCTGATGAAACTAAAATGTAACTCTTTGGCCTGAATGCCGAGGGTCACATCTGGAGGAAACTTGGCACCATCCCTACGGTGAAGCATGGTGATGGCAGGATCATAATGTGGGGTTGTTTTTCAGTGGCAGGGACAGGGAGACTAGTCAGGATCGAGGGAAAGATGAACGGAGTAAAGTACAGAGAGATCCTTGATGAAAACCTGCTCCAGAGCGTTCAGGATCTCAGACTGGGGCAAAGGTTCAACTTCCAACAGGACAACAACCCTAAGCACACAGCCAAGACAACGCAGGAGTGGCTTGGGGCCAAGTCTGTTAATGACCTTGAGTGGCCCAGCCAAAGCCTGAGACTTGAACCCGATCGAACATCTCTAGAGAGACCTGAAAATAGCTGTGCAGCGACACTGCCCATCCAACCTGACAGAGAAACTCCCCAAATACAGGTGTACCAAGCTTGTAGCATCATACCCAAGACGACTCAGGGCTGTAATCGCTGCCAAAGGTGCTTCAACAAAGTACTGAGTAAAGGTTCTGAAACCTTATGTAAATGTAATATTTTTTTTATTTTATACATTTGCAAAAATGTCTAAAAACAAGTTTTTGCTTTGTCATTATGGGGTATTGTGTGTAGCTTGATGAGATAAAAAAAAAAAAATAATCAATTTGTAATGGTCTGGGTGTAGCTGGTGCAGAGGAGTCAGGCGCAGGACAGCAGGGATGAGTACCACAAGTAACTTTACTCAAATATTCCAATAACATGTCGTAATACCGAGCCCACAATAACGGACCGAACATACACTGAAACCAGGTGTGTAAAACAAAGACAAAACAAATGGAAAATGAAAAGTGGATCGGCGATGGCTAGAAGGCTGGTGACGTCGACCGCCGAACGCCGGAGAACAAGGAGAGGGACCGATTTCGGCGAAGTCGTGACACCATTACTGAATATAGCTGTAAAGGAAGAAAATGTGGAAAAAGTTTAGGGGTCTGAATACTTTCTGAATGCACTGTATTGGGTATATAGTAATCATTAAAAAAAACATGTTAACCACAATTATTTCTCAAATAGTGAGTCCATGCTACTGTTTACTCTTGAACGTATTTAAGGTTGCCATAACAAAGGAGTTTAATACTTATTGACTCAAGACATTTCAGCTTTTATTTCTTATTAAATTGAAAAAAAAGCATTCCACTTTGACATTGTGGGGTATTGTGTGTAGATCAATGACACAAAATATGAATTTAATCCCCCAAAAAATTAAATGGAAAAAGTCAAGGGGTGTGAATAGTTTCTGAAGGCACTTTAATTAGTCCCAATGAAAGAATATGCAATAAAAAAAATGGTAAGCCCACCTAAAGTCTCTTTAGGGAGCCATATTTATTCATTTATATAACCTTTACTTAACTAAGCAAGTCAGTTAATTAAGAACAAATTCATATTTACAATGACGGCCTACACAGGCCAACGCTGGGCAAATTGTGCACTGCCCTATGGGACTCCCAATCACAGCCAGTTGTGATACAGCCTGGAATCGAATCAGGGTCTGTAGTGATGCCTCTAGCACTGAGATGCAATGCCTTAGACCGCTGCACCACTCGGGAGCTCTAGAGACAAAACTCAGTTTGTCAATGACCACATAACTCAGCAAATGTACAGTTGGTGGAAAAATGTGTGACAAGTGGTTTTTTTGATGGGGAACAGAAAGGTGAGAATTATAAAGCTTCTTACACTGGAAATATTAGAGGAGGTTCATCTGCAGAGATACTACATGTGTTAATGATGTGTGATGAGAGCAGTTCGGCAAAGACTCACTTCGCAATGGAACGGTCTGAAACCCCTTAATACTTACCCTCCTCCGTCACATAAAGATGCAGGCACACAACAAACACAACACATTTTAACCCCCACATCTCTGAAACAATTGTTTGATGTATGACATTAAAAATACAGCAAATGATGATTGAAAATACATCCCAGTCATAGATAGTTCTAGGGGATGAAATTATTTCAGTTCCTAATTTATTCAATTCAGTTCCTACTAAACAGATTAAATTAACATAACATAGTACTAGGCCTACTGAGGTGAAAAATAATTTTCCACAGAGAATTAGAAATAATAATGAATAATATTATTTAAAGGCATATACATATTTTCCAGATTCTTGGATTAGGGAGATTAACCACATCACATAAAGGGATTTTGTTAATTCCTCTGATCTATAGAAATTGTATTTATGTCACCATTCCTCTGACTAAACAATTTATTTAACTAGAATTTTAAAACAGTGACTCAAAGCCAATTGAAAAACTATAAATCTTGAAAAGCCAGATGCATAATAATCCACACTGAAATGTAATAATTAAGTGAGGTTGCAGACTAAAGAGTGGGTGGATAAGAGCGGGGGGCATTTTCTTGTGGTTGCTAGTTAGTTTCAGTTTCCATCATAAAGGGACATTTCTTATGATCACTGGAAAGATAAAGGCTGTGTATATAAGGGGCCCCTTCTCTCAACTCCTCACAGTACCCCTCTCTCGTCTCATCTCATATATCTCTTTACACACTCAAATCTTATCTCCAGTCCTCCATCTCTTCACACCAGACAGACTCATCTCAACCAACAGCTGTACCCGCAGGGAACACCACACCTTGAAAACATGACCATGATCACCAGAATACTCCTGCTCCTTGCTGTCACCATCTGTATCACAGTCGCCCAGCGTGAGTCTACCTCTTTTTTTTTTACCATAATTGTTATCACTATGGTATGGAACGTTTATTACATGTCAATATGATGTTTACATTTTTTGAGCATGGTTAATTGTTTTTGTATTGCGATTTAGTAATTCCAAGTAGCTCGATTGTACTCGATTCATTGTCCACTGATTCTCTGTATAGGTTCTGTGAGCCAACGATGTTTGTGTCGGAAGGTGCGGAACAGCTTTGGCGCTCCAAACACTGTTGAGGACATCCAGATCTATCCTCCAACTCCCTCCTGTGACAGGCTGGAGTTCATGTGAGTATATATATCATCTCATCAGTTATGATGAGGATGATGATAATATGATGACATCAATTAAAATTGAAAATCATTGCGAAGTAAATATCAATTTAATCATTCTATATCTTGATAGTGTTAGCCTTAAGAATGGAGTGCAGTACTGCCTGGACCCCAGTGTGAAGAAAGTGCAAAGACTTCTCACTCGCCTGATGTGAGTCATGTAAACCAATTTATTTTCTGTTTAGGAGTGTCATAATTTACTGTACGAAAGATTAAATAATTCTTTAAAGAACTAACATTGTTGGTTTCATTTGTTTATTATTTAGTACAACAGTTTGTTGAGGACATATGAGTGAAAGGTGCATGGGCTTGTCTCACCATTGTGTCCAATTGCTTAATTCACAGGAAGAAGTCCTCTCCCCCAACTGTCCCCACTCCAATTGAGGCCATCTCTAATGAGAGAAGCATTGACTCTGCTGATATCTGATTCCCTGTCTCAGACTCCCTCTATGACTCCATTTAGCAGGGTTTCCCAAACTCGGTACTGGGGCCCGCACTTGCTGCACGTTTTGAGTTTCGCCCTAGCACTCAATACACAGCTGATTCAAATAACCATAAATAGTCAAGCTTTGATGATTTGATTAATCTGTGTAGTGCTAGGGAAAAAACAGGGGGGGCAGGACCGAGTTTGGGAAACCCTGTCACATTGGACCAGCTTTGACTCACGACAAATATGTTGTTATCCTATAAGGTCTGACATCCCATCACTCTGAATGTTTAAGCCCAAGTCAATGTCAAAGCAGTTTAATGCAGACGCTTCTTGTTCTAATTAACTTTATACTTCTATTTTGTACTTTTTTTATATTTCAATTTCATATGTCTGTGTTGGGATGTTATGCTTTTGTGTTCTGTTTTGCACAGTTGTTGTCTCAAGTGATTTAAAATACTTTAATAAATCTATTTTCTCATGATTTTTTATGCGTTTCACTGGATAATTTTGTTAGAAAGCAAAATGTATCAAATGAGAAGGAACATTGTTAATGGTTCTGAACCTGGAATCTTGTAAATAGTGCCATCTTGTGGCTGCAAAAGAGCAGAGCACTCCACGTAAATAGAGATGCCTGAGACAGGTCTAGCTTACAGAAGGAAAGCTTGCACTCTCATGCCACATTGCAGGTACACTGTACACAAAAATGGTAGCCTATACTACGGATGTCCTTTCCAGCTTCTAATAAATCTATGTGTTCTCTACGTCTTGCATAAATGTTCCTCTGCCCGAGGACCATCACATGCCATGGTCCTAGACGCTCCTACTGATGCTCACAACTAAAGTATCATCGGCAACATGATCCAGCAAGACAGACCGATTGACCATTGTGAGGCTGTGGTTATTTTAGTTTTGATATGAACCATGTTTAGACTGTTTCCATTCCATAGTGTAGGGGTGTGTCTCAGAGTTTACTTTACACCCCATGGTCCCCAGATACAGACCACACACAAATACAGTAATAGCCCCTCACTTTTTGGTGCAAATTGGTTGCAATCTTAGAGATTAGTTGTCTTGTCCACTCCAAACTAATGAACATGCATTGCGAAGAAATTCATCCAAAGCAGCTGAAATCTATGAATCTATTGCTACTGTATATACTATGTCGGGTCCAATCCATGTTTTGACAGGTTGTAATGTCATCTGGATTCCTTGCAGTTAACTGAGAAGAGGGTGTACATCTATTTATGATGCCTGAAAATTCCCCAGCCATGTGCATTGGGAAAACTATTGCGTGACTGGCTGTGTGTGCTGCCTTTAACAACGTTATGCACTAGTAGTAGAAAGGCTAAAGCAACTCAATATCCGGAAGGTGTCCTTCATGTTTGTACACATAGGGTATATTTCAACTGTGCTGTTTCACATACATTCTGAACCTTGCTAATCTACAGATTGTAAATTAATGATAAATATTTTTACTGAGAATGTTACTACATTGTTGATTGATTGAAGATGGCTTTCCATATCTCCCAACAGTGCTATTTGTAGAGTTAGTTTCAGGTAAATGTTGTGATTTTACAGACACTCCTGAACCTGTGACCAGAAACAAGCTACATAGAGGCAATGCCAGAATAAGTGCTCAAATGATCATCTCTTGAGATGATTGTACTGAATGACCAATATTCGTAACATTCTGTAGGTGGAAAGAATTTTGTATAATTTAAATGTAAAAAAAAGTTTTGAATCAAGTGTTGTTTGTGTATCAGTTCATAAACCATGTGCCATGGAATCAGAACATCAAAAATCTCTTCTCAGCTATTTTGCAACCTGTATGGTGCCACTGTCAACATTTTGGTCCTCAAATTAAACTGGTATATTGTCTATTTATGCCAATGTTGGTTTTTAATAAAGGGCAGACAAACAAGCTCCATACCTTCTCCCCATTACACCTGCCTTTTTTGTGGTAACGCTGCAATCAGTTGATTGTAATTTTGCATAGAGCATACGTTTCCATATATTTTAGTTAACTGCAGGTGTGACATAAGTCCACTATTCCTACTCATAATATAATTAACAAATAATATATTTTTTTACAGATTCTTTCTGTAAATAATGTTTTTTATCAGTATACCAATAATACACTTTTTAAATATTTATTTTTTCTTTTTGGGGGGGATGAAACTGGAATGAATTTTGTCTAGCTTACTGTTCCAAATTAAGAAAAATATGTTTTGCTCATACAGTGGCTTGCGAAAATATTCACCCCTCTGGGCATTTTTCCTATTTTGTTGCCTTACAACCTGGAATTAAGATTGATTTGGGGGATTTGTTTCATTTGATTTACACAATGCCTACCACTTTGAAGATGCAAAATATTTTTTATGGGGAAACATACAACAAATGAGACAAAAAAAAACAGAAAACTTGAGCGTGCATAACTATTCACCCCCCCCCCCCCCCCCCCAAAGACAATACTTTGTAGAGCCACCTTTTGCAGCAATTACAGCTGCAAGTCTCTTGAGGTATGTCTCTATAAGCTTGGCACATCTATCTAGATTTTTGCCCATTCTTCGTGGCAAACCTGCTCCAGCTCCTTCACGTTGGATGGGTGCGCTGGTGTACAGCAATCTTTAAGTCATACCACAGATTCTCAATTCAATTGAGGTCTGGGCTTTGACTAGGTCATTCCAAGACGTTTAAATGTTTCCCCTTAAACCACTCGAGTGTTGCTTTAGCAGTATGCTTGGGGTCATTGTCCTGCTGGAAGGTGAACCTTCGTCTCAGTCTCAAATCTCTGGAAGACTGAAACAGGTTTCCCTCAAGAATTTCCCTGTATTTAGCACCATCCATCATTCCTTAAATTCTGACCAGTTTCCCAGTCTTTGCAGATGAAAAACATCCCCACAGCATGATGCTGCCACCACCATGCTTCATTGTGGGGATAGGGTTCTCGGTGTGATTAGAGGTGTGGGTTTGCGCTACACAAAGCGTTTTCCTTGATGGCCAAAAAGCTCAATTTTAGTCTCATCTGACCAGAGTACCTTCTTCCATATGTTTGGGAAGTTTCCCACATGCCTTTTGGCGAACACCAAACGTGCTTGCTTATTTTTTCTTTAAGCAATGTCTTTTTTCTGGCCACGCTTCCGTAAAGCCCAGCTCTGTGGAGTGTACGGCCTAAAGTGGTCTATGGACAGATACTCCAATCTCCACTGTGGTGCTACTGGCGGCAGAGAAGTCAGGCACAGGAGAGGGGAAACTGATTTACAACGGTTGTGTTTAATAACCACAAACCACCGTCAACAGAATAATACAATAAATGGGTCAAACAAAACCCGGTAAATACCAGCATACCGTGCACAAGCACTACAACAAACAATTACGGACAAGGACAAGGGAACACAGGGTTAAATACACAATTGATGGATTGATTAATTGATGGAATTGGAACCAGGTGTGATGGAAGACAAGACAAAACCAATGGAAAATGAAAAGTGGATCGGCGATGGCTAGAAGGTCAGTGATATCGACTGCCGAACGCCGCCCGAACAAGGAGAGGGACCAACGTCGGCAGAAGTCATGACACACAGCTCCTTCGGGTTATCTTTGGTCGTCTCTTTGTTGCCTCTGATTAATACCCTCCTTGCCTCGTCTGTTCTTGGCAGGTTTGTTGTGGTGCCATATTCTTTCCATTTTTTAATAATGGATTTAATGATGCTCCCTGGGATGTTCAGTTTCTGATATGTTTATATAACCCAACCCTGATCTGTACTTCTCCACGGCTTTGGACCTGACCTGTTTGGAGAGCTCCTTGGTCTTCATAGTGCCGCTTGCTTGGTGGTGCTGCTTGCTTAGTGGTGTTGCAGACTCTGGGGCCTTTCAGAACAGGTGTATATATTCTGAGATCATGTGACACTTAAATAAAGTCCACCTGTGTACAATCTAACTAATTATGTGACTTCTGAAGGTAATTGGTTGCACCAGATCTTGTTTAGGGGCTTCATAGCAAAGGGGGTGAATACATATGCACCCACCACTTTTCAGTCCTACATTTTTTTGAATTTTTTGAAACAAGGTATTTTTTTCATTTCACTTCACCAATTCGGACTATTCTGTGTATGTCCATTACTTGAAATCCAAATAAAAATATATTTAAATTACAGGTTGTAATGCAACAGAATAGGAAAAACACCAAGGGGGTGAATACTTTTGCAAGGCACTGTATAATTAGAAAAAATATTTGTCTAGAGTAGGCAGCGCAATAAGTAAACTGTGATGTGACTAAAGAGTTAATCAGTGTGATTTTTCCATAAATAGACAGGTATTTACCTCTAAGTGGTTGCAAGGGGGCAGGGGTAAGGTAAATGTTGTGTCTTTTAATGATCCAATATGTAATATTACCATAGTTAGGTTTTAGTCCAGAGAAAAATGATCTAGTGAGACTGTGCAGGGATCCAGATTGTGGATTTAAGAAAAAACTTGAATCATCGGCATAAATTGACAGTTTGGTTTTAAGCCCTGGATTTCTAACCCCTTGATATTATTGTTGGATCTGATTTGAATAGCTAAAATGTCTATGGCCATAACAAATCGATATGGAGACAATGGACAGTTTAACTCCTCTTGATTGTTCAATTATTTCTGAGAAGTAACCATTATTTACTATTTTACACTTGGTGTTACTAAACATCATTTTTACTAGTGATGCACCAATAAGACATTTTTGGCCGATATCAATATCCAATATTTTCCTTGACAAAGAAATACGATACCGATAAGCGATATTTAAAATTTTAGCGGCCTTTTAAGCATTCCAGTACAGTTAAATAGTTAACACACACACACACACACACACACGGATGCTGCAGCGGTCTAAGGCACGGCATCTCAGTGTAAGAGGCGTCACTTACAGTCCCTGGTTCGATCCAGGCTGTATCACATCCGGCCGTGTTTGGGAGTCCCATAGGGCAGCGCACAATTGGCCCAGCATCATCCGGGTTTGGCCGGGGTAGGCCGTCATTGTAAATAAGAATTTGTTCTTAACTGACTTGCCGAGTTAAATAAAGGTTACACACACACCACACACCAAAAGTTATTTTGTTGGCATTTACGTATGTCCCCATTACCAGTAAAACATAATCAAAACCTAATTATTTAACTTACTTGCTGTGCTGTTTCGTTGTTAATTTGTTCAGTCGTTTCATTCTCAACCAGGAGAATGGAGCGTCTGGGGGTCTCGGCCTGACCTCCGGTTATCACCCCGAGAGTAATGGGCAGGTGGAGAGAGTGAACCAGGAGGTGGGTAGGTTTCTGCGTCGTATTGCCAGGACCGGCCAGGGGAGTGGGCGAGATACATCCCCTGGGCTGAGATGGCCCAGAACTCACTACGCCATGCCTCTACTAACGTGTCCCCATTTCAGTGCGTGTTGGGGTACCAGCCGGTCCTGGCACCATGGCATCAGAGCCAGACTGAGGCTCCTGTGGTGGAGGAGTGGGTGCAGCGCTCCAAGGAGACCTGGAGGGCCATCCAGGAATCCCTCCAACAAGCCAATGGATGGCAGAAGAGGAGTGCTGACCGCCACCGCAGGTAGGCCACCGTGTTTGTACCGGGGGACAGGGTCTGGCTCTCGACCCGAAACCTACCCCTCCGCTGCGCCCTGCTGGAAGCTGTGGCCGCAGTGTGTAGGGCCCTTCAAAGTCCTGAGGAGAATAAATGAGGTGTGTTATCGATTATAACTCCCTTCCTATTATCATATTAACCCCTCGTTTCATGTGTCTCTCCTCAGGCCGGTGGTAGCTGGTCCCCTGCAGGACGGTGAGGTGCCGGAGGTCCCTCCTCCCCCTCTGGACATCGAGGGGTCCCCGGCGTACACGATACGGGCCATTCCGGACTCGAGAGGGGCCTGCAGCACCTCGTGGACTGGGAGGGGTACGGTCCGGAGGAGAAGTGAGGCCAGTGTCGGCGCGCTGCGGAAGCCGTGCGTCAGGGAGGGGGTACTGTCACGACTCCTACCGAAGGTGGCTCCCCTTCCCGTTCGGGTGGCGCTCGGCAGTCGTCGTCACCGGCCTGCTAGCTGCGACTGATTCTTTCCTCCCCCTCCTTGTCTGTTTATTAGATACACCTGTTGTTTATTTGTTGATTAGTTGGGCTTTATTAGCCAGCCTGCTCTTTGTGCGGGATTGATTTTGTGACTAGTGTTTACGTTAGAGGTTAACATGTTTTTCCTGTTCGTGGGTTTTTTGCTGGACTGTTTTAGTCCCCGTGTTTGGGGCATTTTGTTTTTTTTCCCACAATATTAACTCCAATCGAATTCCTCGAAAATTAAATAAAATGCCTCACGAGATTAAAACCTCGCAAGGTTTTCTGAGTTTACAAGGAGTATTTGGACTGGTACTTTTAAAGTATTACACTTTAGAATCCATTCCCCTGGTATTTCGCAAAGATTCCCCAACCCCAAAATTGTCTCCACTTACTCCCATGTAAAATGATCTTGGTATTGTTGCTGGTCCATGTTTAAAGACAGGAAGTATTCGTATCGCTTTCGATGCTGCCCCTGTTACCTTGTTAAATGTAACACTTTCCCTGTCATAAATGTAGCCTATTTCTCACCGTAAGGAATCAGTGATATTTGATCCCAGGCATCTATTCAAAAGTTGTGTGAGACATGGCCTCCTACGTCTCCTTTCACATAGAGGTTCATAGAGATAAAAGTTTCTATTAATTGAACCAAGGCCACATGCCACTATGTGAGAGTTTCCTGCCCCGCTGCTTTCAAGAGTGTTGGCTGCTGGTTCTTTGTAAAAAAAAAATGCATTCCCTCCAAAAATGCATTCTCTCCGAATGCAGTGGGCTCCATTACCACTCATTCTTCCAATGACCAATGGCCCCACATCTAAAACAGGGATCTATCGCCCTACGCTTTGTTTTTTTCGCTACATTTCCCTCCCTGTATAGGGCACAAGGCGAAACCCAGATGCAGACAGGGAAGGCAGATGGTTTGAGTCTTTGATATTTATTAATAATCCAAAAGGGGTAGCCAAGAGAATGGTCATGGACAGGCAAAAGGTCAAAACCAGTTCAGAGTCCAGGAGGTACAGTGTGGCAGGCAGGCTCGAGGTCAGGGCAGGCAGAATGGTCAAGCAGATGGGTACAGAGTCCAGAAAACAGGCAAGGGACAAAACCGGGAGGACTAGCAAAAGAAAATAGAAAAGGCAGGAGCATGGAATAACACTCTGGTTGACTTGGAAAATACAAGACGAACTGGCACAGACAGACAGAAAACACAGGTTTAAATACCCAGGGGACAATGGGTAAGATGGGTGACACCTGGAGGGGGTGGAGACAGGCACAAGGACAGGTGAAACAGATCAGGGTGTGACAGTACCCCCCCCCCCCCTCTAGGGGTGCCACCTGGCATCCTACCTGGTCGCATACATGGTTGACCGGGGTGCCAGCGGTGGAAGTCGGTGATGAGGACTGGGTCCAGAATGTCTCTAGCGGGGACCCAGCACCTCTCCTCCGGGCCATAACCCTCCCAGTCAACCAGGTACTGGAAACCCCTGCCCCGCGGTCGAACACTCAGGAGGCGTCTCACCATGTGCGCCGAATGGCCAACGATGACACGGGCTGGAGGGGTGGGCCTGGAAACAGAAAAGACAAAGGGCTGTGAGACACGGGCTTAGTCTTAGACACATGGAACGTAGGGTAAATACGGAGCGTACGGGGTAACAAAAGACGAACAGCAATGGAACTAAGGACTTTAGAGATAGGGAAACGGCCAATGAAATGGGTGGAAAGTTTGCATGACTCCACCCGAAGGGGCAGGTCCCGTGTGGATAGCCATACCCTCTGCCAATGCGATAGCGAGTTGGTCTTGAGAAGTGCCGCCCGGGCTCTTCTCCAGGTACGCCGAAAGCGGCGGATGAACATCTGGGCCGAGGGTATGTTGACTTCCTGCTCTTGTTCTGGAGTCTTGACATAACTCAAGTAGTTTTCTGGCCGCCTCTCTCCCGGATACCGGAGAATGACAAATGGCAGATTGTTGCTCCCAAACTGCCATAGCCCAGGAGAGTGCCCTTCCTGACATTATCGTCTTCAACCGGTCCGAAGGGAACGAAGATGGCTGTAGCTCAAAAATAAGGGAGAAGAACTCTGGAGCTCTGTCAGAGTGACCATTGGGTTCTTGACAAGAGTGGTGGTTTTGTTGGTCTATGACAAGTCCTTGGTGATGTGGACACAGAGGAACTTAAAACTGCTGACTCTATCTACTGCAGCCCTGTTGATATGGATTGGGGCATGTTCCCTCCTCTGCTTACATATTTCTAAAGTGGTAAGTGGAGGCATAACCAACAATGTAACACATATTAATTAATGTATCCACTCATATTCAACAGGACACAGAGATGTTTTTACTAATAACATAATCACATTATTTTATAGGTGAATGATTTCCACATGTGGTTGACTCATTTCAATCAACACATTTAATGGCTCAATAGCTTTATAGAAATGTTACTTTGTGTAAAACAAACACCACTACTAAAGTTTATGAAAATACTACTGGATATATAAATTGTCACCAATAACAAATCAGGGCTATTTTCTTGTGTGATTTATTTGTTTTTAGATCATCTGACTTACTGACAGGTTCTCAATTCGATTTTCAGGGTTCTAGGTGCGTAATTACGTAATGCGGTTTAACCCTCCTGTTGGATTTGTTTCATGTTATTAATTATGTGTTCCCGGTCCAAAATGACCGCCCCATTATATCTGAATATAAATCCATAACAATACATATATTATCACCTAATGTTGTGTTAGATATTTTTATCAACTTAAGTTCTTGTGAACATTCCAAGTTGTGAACTTCAATTGGCTATTTATGGCCTGTAGGCCTCATTGACCTGAGCTCATACAACTCGTTTTTGAGTAAAAAAAAGTATGAATGTATGGATTATTTGGTCTATAACCAATACTCAGATGAAACATATTGTGCAGACTACTACTTCACAGTCAGTTTCTTGGCCTTTCTCCTCCTCACCAGTGTCATGATCAAAGATTTGATCAAGAGCCTCACATACATATATCGATTGGTCATTGTGCTGCCACAGAATGCATTGTGAGCAAGGCCTCAAAAAAGCTTTATATACCAGAGCTGTGAGAAAAGTTCTATATATTATTGAAACAATGTTGAAACAATTAAATAACTGTCTGTTCCACATTTGAGTGCTATTTGTGCTGTGCATGTTGCCAGGCAACACAGTTAAATTAGACGAGCCCACGTTTTCCCTAAAACAGCCAATCGGAACACCTGTAACAAAGGGAGAATGAGGCCATTTTTAGGTTCGTAGCTGCAATACGCATTGTACCTCCGTGCTGTATTTGTTTATTACACTTGAAAAACAACGAATAATGGATAAAATGAGAGAGTGGATTGGCCTGGAGAGTCAAAGAAATCTTCCCATGAAAAGGTATTTGATCAGAGCCAAATCTTGCTATTTGTTAAGCCATAACAGTTGAATAGTTAACCGACCTTTACGTAACGTCAACGTAGCTAGCACAAAGTGTACCTCTTTACGTGTATTCTGTCGATATAGTATCAGGACAGCAAAGTAACGTTCGTTATTTTTGTAATCATCGTTAGTTTAAGCTTTTTTAGTTAGCCGACGTTTTACCGCTGCTCAGGCTCTAGCCAATTTGGTCCATGCAATATTCGCGTTTTCACTGGGCTAGCTAACGCGTTAGCTACTACCTAGCTGTGTTTGTGTGGTTGTCCTCAAAGAAACATCACACTAACGTTATATGGGTAACTTTAAAGAGTTTACTTGGTTGTAGGTTAGTTAGCTATCTAGCTAAGTTGTTGTTTAGTTAGCCAACTCAAAATATTTGTCAAGCCACATGGTTGGTTGTCATTTCGAGCTAAACAAATAATTAGCCCTTAGCCTGTAACGCTAGCTAGCCAGCCTATGCTATGTTTCAGAAATGGCCCATTGGCGCACCTCTTAGACCTGGTTTCCCAAACTCGGCCCTTGGTGCACGTTTTGTTTTTTGCCGTAGCACAACACAGCTGATTCAAATAGCCAACTCGTCAAGCTTTGATTATTTGAATCAGCTGTGGTGTAGTGCTAGGGCAAACACCAAGACGTGGCCTCCATGACCGAGTTTGGGAAACCCTGGCTGCTTTCCAAACACTTAAAAGACATCCTATCCCCTCAGCCCTCAAATTAAGTGGACACCTCTGATGATGTCTGACGAGTATACACTTGCGGGGCAAGGGAGGAAGGAAATATATATATATATATATATATATATTAGTTTTTCGTTGTGTGTGTGTATGTATATTTATTAGAGGTCGACCGATTATGATTTTAACGCCAATACCGATTATTGGAGGACCAAAAAAGCAGATACCGATTAATCGGATGATTAATTTTTTAAATATTTTTTTATGTATTTGTAATAATGACAATTACAACAATACTGAATTAACACTTATTTTAACGTAATATTATACATCAATAAAATCAATTTAGCCTTAAGTAAATAATGAAACATGTTCAATTTGGTTTAAATAATGCAAAAACAAAGTGTTGGAGAATAAAGTAAAAGTGCAATATGTGCTATGTAAGAAAGCTAACGTTTCAGTTCCTTGCTCAGAACATGAGAACATATGAAAGCAGGTGGTTCCTTTTAACGTGAGTCTTCAATATTCCCAGGTAAGTTTTAGGTTGTAGTTATTATCGGAATTATAGGACCATTTCCCTCTATACCATTTGCATTTCATTAACCTTTGACTATTGGATGTTCTTATAGGCACTTTAGTATTGCCAGTGTAACAGTATAGCTTCCGTCCCTCTCCTCACTCCTCCCTGGGCTTGAACCAGCAACACAACGACAACAGCCACCATCGAAGCATTGTTTCCCATCGCTCCACAAAATCCGCGGCCCTTGCAGAGCAACTACTCCAAGTCTCAGAGCGAGTGACGTTTGAAACGCTATTAGCGCGCACCCCGCTAACTAGCTAGCCATTTCACATCGTTTACACCAGCCTAATCTCGGGAGTTAAGACTTGAAGTCATAAACAGAGCAATGCTTGAAGCATTGCGAAGAGCTGCTGGCAAAAAGCACGAAAGTGCTGTTTGAATGAATGCTTACGTTGCCTGCTGGTGCCTACCATTTCTCAGTCAGACTGCTCTATCAAATCGTAGACTTAATTATAACATAATAACACTCAGAAATACGAACCTTAGGTCATTAATATGGTCGAATCTGGAAACTATCATCTCGAAAACAAAATGTTTATTCTTTCAGTGAAATACGAAACCGTTCCGTATTTTATCTAACGGGTGGCATCCATAAGTCTAAATATTCCTGTTACATTGCACAACCTTCAATGTTATGTCATAATTACGTAAAATTCTGGCAAATTAGTTCTCAACAAGCCAGGCGGCCCAAACTGTTGCATATACCCCGACTCTGCGTGAAATGAACGCAAGAGAAGTGACACAATTTCACCTGGTTAATATTGCCTGCAAACCTGGATTTCTTTTAGCTAAATATGCAGGTTTAAAAATGTATACTTCTGTGTATTGATTTTTAAAAAGGCATTGATGTTTATGGTTAGGTACAGTCGTGCAACGATTGTGCTTTTTTCGCAAATGCGCTTTTGTTAAATCATCCCCCGTTTGGCGAAGTTGGCTGTCTTTGTTAGGAAGAATTATTCTTCACACAGTTCGCAATGAGCCAGGCGGCCCAAACTGATGCATATACCCTGACTCTGTTGCAAGAGAAGTGACACATTTTCCCTAGTTAAAAGAAATTCAAGTTACCAGGCAATATTAACTAAATATGCAGGTTTAAAAATATATACTTGTGTATTGATTTTAAGAAAGGCATTGATGTTTATGGTTGGGTACACGTTTGAGCAACGACAGTCCTTTTTCGCGACTGCGCACCACATCGATTATATGCAGGACACGCTAGATAACTACACATGGTTGATGATATTATTGGTTAACTAGTGATTATGATTGATTGATTGATTTTGTTTGTTTTTTATAAGATAAGTTTAATGCTAGCCAGCAACATACCTTGGCTTCTTACTGCATTTGCGTAACAGGCAGGCTCTTCGTGGAGTGTAATGTAAGGCAGGTGGTTAGAGCGTTGGACTAGTTAACCGTAAGGTTGCAAGATTGAATCCCCGAGCTGACAAGGTAAAAATCTGTCGTTCTGCCTCTGAACAAGGCAGTTAACCCACCATTCCTAGGCCGTCATTGAAAATAAGAATGCGTTCTTAACCACTTGCCTAGTTCCGATTGTTATGAAGACTTGAAATCGGCCCTAATTTATCGGCAATTCCGATAAATCAGTCGACCTCTAGTGTTGACCCTTCTTTTTCAAGACCTCTGCAATCCACCCTGGCATGCTGTCAATTAACCCTAACCCTAACCCTATAAAGAATGGATGCACCGATATGACATTTTTGTCGTTACTGATATCCAATCTTTTCCTTACCAAAAAACCTGATACAGGTACCGATAACCAATATTTACAATGTTTGCGTTTTTTTTAAAGCATTCTAGTATAGTTGAAACAAAGTAAAGATAAGGTCCTTTATGCTTCCAAAACCGTACTGCAAGCGATGCATGTTACTGTTCAGACGGAGTGTCTGGGCTCTGACACTCTCCCATACAGAAGACGTCTTCTTCACCATGATTCTTCTGCAATGTAATGGAACTGAGAGTCATGATCAAGGGCTAAGTGGTTGTATGACATCAAAATGTGGTCCCCAACCGGCTTGTGCTGTGCTGAACACCAGATTTGGTTTCGAAAGGGCAGGGTTCCAAAGATGTTTGGGTCTTGTGCTGACACCCTAGAAGAAACCTCTAGATAGTTAGTTAGTTTTCTCTGCTCCTAACAGTCTAAGAGGGATCAGTGTATACGCTGCATTCGAATGATGAGCACTACAGTGATCAGAACTCGTAAGGAAAGGATTGCAACAGTGAGGACAGGCCGAGAATGCAGGAGCATAGCACACACAGAAGTATGGGATATTTCTCCCAACATTCCCAGAAGGAATGTAGAATGATGGAACATAGAGAATATCGTTCCAGAGATAGTAGTAACCAAAATCAACAGACTCGAAAGGGTAAGATTGGAGCTTGGGTAGCATGCTTTTTCATTAGCATATGATGGTTCTATGGATTTCATTAGCTGGGAAACTCTAGATAGGAGACTAGGCTGAGTCTTCTGGGAATATTGATACCTAGCTGGGAAACCTTATTTGACTCTGGGTACCCTGCTATGGATTATATAGGGAATAGGTGTTGTTTGGTGACAGGTCTTGACTTGTGCTGGTGGGTGCAGGACAGTTGTGGTCTGCCTGTTTATTATTTGGCCTGGGGAAAACACTCCCTGGCTTGATGCCTCTGAGTTATATACTTGTGTATAATAAATACGTGGCATGCAGTGATCATATCATTTTGGACTGAGGAGCAGTGGTGGAAGAATTACAGAATTTTCATGCTTGAGTTAAAGTAAAAAGATATCTTATTAGAAAAAGTAAAACTCACCCAGTAAAATACTACTTGAGTAAGTCTAAAAGTATTTGGGTTCAAATATATTTAAGTATCAAATGTAAATGTATTTGCTAAAATATACTAAAAGTATAAATCATTTCTAACTCCTTATATGAAGAATTGTTTTATATATATATTTTTTTAATGAATAGCCAGGGGCATGCTCCAACACGCAGGCATCATTTACAAACAAAGCATGTGTTTAGTGAGTCCGTCAGATCAGAGGCAGTAGGGATGACCAGGGATGTACTCTTGATAAGTGTGTGAATTAGACCATTTTCCTGTCCTGCTAAGCATTCAAAAGGGCTTTTGGGTGTCAGGGAAAATGTATAAAGTACATTATTTTCTTTATGAATGTAAGTGAAATAAAAGTAAAAGTTGTCGTCAACAATATAAATAGTAAAGTACAGACTACTACTTAGTACTTAAGTATTTTTTTTTACTTCAGTACTCTTTACCACTGCCGACAATAATGTTATTCCTGCATAGAGAGGGGTCTTAGAAGATCATTAGTCTGGGCACCAGTCAAATGGACTTTGTGTAGCCTGGTAGGCTGCCAGATAGTGGCCCCCTTTAGGTTAATCACTCATCTCTCGCACTGACTGCGGTCAACAGTTTCCAAATATCCTTAGTTTGATGCAAAAACAAATGTTGATGGGGGAAAACAGGCCAAACTGGTCTTTGGTTTGTGTGTTTACGTGGTCCACCATCATTTGACCCGCCTCAATGTCACAATCTTGCTCTTGGGTCTCGTCATTTGGGTAGTTGTCTGTGTATGCGTGTCTTTACCATGCAAAACGCATGCCTCTCGCTCACTCATGGGCTGCAGACAAGAGTGCTACTGAACAACATGTCTAAGCTGCATCTTTCTACCTCTTTGTCTCTGCAGAAGCTGAGAATGCCAAGCGGGGACTTCAAGGAGGACAGGCTTACGACATCAGCTCAATCCACCCCTTGTGGCACCCCTTCCAGCACCCCCTGTGTTACCCCCAGCATCAGCCCCCACTCCTCACCGATACTCAACCGCAGGTATGCATCAAATGGCTATTTTTGGCTATTTTGGAAGAGTTCCTGTAGTAGAATAGACGTCCACTCCCCTCTGAATGAGCACTAGATTCAAATCTGAGTAATATTTTCAGATGGCACATTAGGTTCAATTGTTCTATGTCTCTAACAGCTTTGTTGTGTGTGGGCATACAGGAGCTGGTTCAACAGCCAGAGTCTTGCACCATTTCTCGCTGCCCCAGAGCTCAGTAGTCCTAACCTCAGCCCTGAAATGGGAGGCAACGAGGGAGGAGGTGGAGCGGGAGGGGAGAGGTGGAGCTTATTTGGAACTTCTCGCCCAGTAGTACAGAAGTCCACCACTGACCCCGGTTCAGAAACCAACACAGGTGAGTAATCAGTCCCTCAGGAGTTTCAATTATCAGGACTGTTTCTTTCTTCGTATAAAAAAGTGAGAAGGGTCTAAGAATAGACTTTGTGTTCCCAAGAGAGAATGTGTGAATTATAGTCTTCTATAGTCATGGTCAAGTCAGCATTTCGGTTTCTAAAAAATAACTTGAAATGTAATGGATGTTGCATTTTTTTTGCTTTGATGCCATATCTTTTTGTCAGGTACGTTAACAACCTTGTCTCCTCTGCTGTTCCTCAGGCTTCACACTAAAGTCATACTTTGGTGTGCAGAAGTCTAGCACCATGGAGGGCATCAAGACCCAGGTCAACCTCATGGTGGATGACCCTGCCAAGTTCAACCCCCCCAAGATTGAGATCAACAGCATCGAGGGCAACAGACCCCTCCAGACCCGCCCACACAAACTCAAACCCCGAGACATGAACGTCCTGACACCATCTGGATTCTGATACCCTTGCCTCCTTGTTGGCCAATAGCAGGTCTACTACCCTCCTCTGTCTCCTAAGCCTCCTCAGCTTCTGTGGAACACCGAGATGGAAAACATGGAGGACGAGCTACAGAACTATATCCCCATATTCCCTGAACCCTGATGTTTTATGACCCTATGCCTGCTCCCCCCACTTCTCCTCAATTAAAGCACCAAACGGAGCATTTCCATCCACCTCGCCTCAAGAGGGTCACTTTTTTGGAGGGGTGCTTTGTCATACAATGCCCTGTTGTCGTCTGCTTCTCAGTGATGTCATGAGATAGAAATTGTGGTTTTGATGTCTCATGAGTCCTCTGCTTTGGATGAAAACCCCCAAGCTCATTATATTTAACTCACTTTCACTTAAAGCACTGTACAGTACCCAGCCAATGTCATTTCACTCAACTATACTCAATCGCCTCTGACGCTTTAGTTTTTTTTTTTTAATCACAAATTTAACAGTGAGTGGTTTTACTGACGTTGTGCCTAAGCTTGCTGCTGGCATCTTGGTCACATCAGTTGACCTTTTTTTTAAACATTTTTTTGAAAGGATGAGTGGCTACTGCTAACCAGGATTATTTGTTTTTCTTCATAACATCCAGATATTGTTTGTTAGTATTTAAGTGTCATGATATTTGTCATACCAGTCTGTAATGCTTTAAGAATATATTGATATGAAGTACAATGCATTGAAATGGTCATTTTAAAAGCTTTTTTTTATATGGACTATTATTTTAGAATGAATACTGTTCTTTGTTTTTGCAAGATGTTCCAAGATGAATTCCAATAACTATAGCTTGGTCTACTGATTTGGGCTGTAAATAATTTCAACACTAACAAAAGTATTCCAGCATTTGTGGTTAATTATTTATCTTAATTGCTAACTTTAAAGGGCCGGATCCCCCATATGAAAGCCACTTACATTTTTAACTGGTACTGTATGTTTGTTTATGATCCAGCTTTCTTCTAAGAATTACATGTTTTGGGGTGGGGTTACTAGCTAGTGTATTTTACGTCGCACACGAGTATAACATCCCACATTAGATTTTTTTTATTGTCACATACACCAGATAGGTGCAGGTAAATGTGTTGTTTTACAGGGTCAGCCATAGTACGTTACCCCCCAGGAGCAAGTTAGGTTTAAGTGCCTTGCTCAAGAGCACATTGGCAGATTTTTCACCTGGTCAGTTCGGCTATTCGAATCAGCGACCTTTCGGTTAATGGCCCAACCACTAGGATACCTGCCCCCATTAGAAAATACTGTTGGTTTAAAAATAAAAGTTGTGAAAATGTTGCTGATTGGACCATTACATCTTATGGACACTAGATGGCACAAGAAGCTCTGAGGGTGAAATAAAGAGGACTCAAAATATATTGTTGGTGAGTCTCAATTTTTTTACATTCAGTGTTTTTAACTGTGTTCGAGAGGATCAAAACGCTTATGTATCATGGGTAAATTGTGATCGATTGACGGTTCTACAAATAATGAGTAGTGATTTGTAGATCAGGCAGAAACAATTTCCCCATGATCCCATCAAGGTTTTGATGCTGTCGAACACGGCCATTGAATTCGTTACAATAGTTAAAACGGATTCTGTATTGCCAGCACATTCTAAAGGCAAAATCAACAATAGCACTCAACCAACGTTCCCTCTCATTTTTTTTCGGCACTGCAAATTTCAGGTCTGCTGAGCGCAAACTTGAATATTGTAAATTCTGTGCAACTTCCAGTGTGCGTTTACTGTGAACACTGGCTGTACCTGCTTTAAGTTAGTTTTAATAGTGACCATGTAGGCTACTGTGGCTATTTGATCATAATGTAGGCCAGCCAAACTCAACTGGTGGTCTGAATCCGGACCCAGAGAAGGGTCAATCCGGACTGGACAACATCGCACTTTTTTTTATAAAAAAGGTCAAATTATTTTTAGACAGCTTTTTTTTAAATCTACCGGGTGCAGCAGACACAAATGTCTTTCCATCGACGCAACGCCCACCTCTACTAGTGCCCCTTCTAATCCAATCACGTGGATATATGCAAATACAAGAGGCGGCGTCTTACACAATCACAATCAATCCAAATATCCTATGCAGAACCTTGCAAATGTTTTTATTTTTTATACATTTTTTAATAACAAGAAATCAATACAGTAAGTACATGTGGGAACACAAGTATATATAAATAATATACAAAGGACAATTGGGCTAGGGGGGTACAATATCACATTACACAAGGACCTTAAGGGACATACATACACTTGTAATTATACAGCTTTTTTGTTAGTAGAGTGTTGTCTTAAAATACAGTTCAATTTATTTTTGTAAGGTAAGAAAATGTGGTGTTTTGTTTGTAAATTTACATGTGTGAATATGAAATTTGGTCAAAAGAATAATGAAATTAAATACATAAAAGGTTCTTATTTCTATCGTAGGTAAAGAATCCAAGCAGTACAATAGTGTAAGATCATCAATTATAAACCTACTGATGTCTTGCCACAGTTTTCTTACATGCATACAATGCCAAAAAATATGCAACACTGTTTCTGGGTGGTCATTACAAAAGGAACAATTTGAGTTGATGTTTTCCTTAAACTTCTTCATATAGTGGTTGGCAGGATAATATTTATGAATAATTTTAAAGGAAACTTCCTTAATTTTGTTAACAAGTAGGTATGTGTGTGGCAACATCCAAACTTTTTTCCAACCGATATCAATAAATCCATCCCTATAAGGCATGACATAAGTTAGATACAACATCCTGCTGAAACAAGGTTTGTTTCGCTCTGTTGTTGAATGGACCAAAAGAGAAACAAATCTTTCCTACTGATGAGTCAACAGGGTCAATGGAAAGTAGGTTCTGAGGGTCAGGTCTTGACACGTTTCTGAATAATAAAGCAACACCTGAGAGAGTGGCATCTAAAACCATTACGAAATCTTTAGGTGTTACAGGGACCTTGTAAAGTGATAAGAATTCCTTATAACTAAGTAAACGACCCTCTGCATTTACCAGTTGGCTTACCAATAGGATATTATTTTGGAACCAATATTCTAAAAACAAAGTATTTTTATACAATATATCCCGATTGTATAAAAATACAAATTTGTTTTTAGAATTTTGGTTCCGAAATAATATCTTATTGGTGAGGTGTCACCACAGACCCTGGTTTGATGCCAGGCTGTATCACAACCGGCCGTGATTGGGAGTCCCATAGGGCAGCGCACAATTGTCCCAGCATTGTCCGGGTTAGGGTTTCGATGGGGTAGGCCGTCATTGTAAATAAAATTAAAGACCTATATCTATCCTGCCTTTCTAAAGTCTTCGAAAGCCAAGTTAACAAACAGATCACCCGACCATTTCGAATCCCAATCCTTCTCCGCTTAGCAATCTGGTTTCCTAGCTGGTCATGGGTGCTCCTCAGCCATGCTCAAGGTCCTAAACGATATCATAACCGCCATCAATAAAAGACTACTGTGCAGCTGTCTTCATCAACCTGGCCAATGCTTTCGACTCAGTCAATCATCACATTCTTATCAGCAGACTCACAGCCTTGGTTTCTCAAATGACTCGCCTGGTTCACCAACTACTTCTCAGATAGAGTTCAGTGTGTCAAATTGGAGGGCCTGTTGTCCGGACCTCTGGCAGTCTCTATGGGGGTGCCACAGGGTTCAATTCTCTGTCCGACTCTTTTCTCTGTATATATATATCAATGATGTTGCTGCTGGTGATTCTCTGATCCACCTCTACACAGACAACACCATTCTGTATACTTCTGGCCCTTCTTTGGGCACTGTGTTAAACCTCCAGATGAGCTTCAATGCCATACAACACTCCTTCCGTGGCCTCCAACTGCTCTTAACTGCTAGTAAAACTAAATGCATGCTCTTCAACTGATCGCTGCCTGCCCATCTAGCATCACTACTCTGGACGGTTCTGACTTAGAATATGTGGATAACTACAAATACCTAGGTGTCTGGGTAGACTGTAAACTCTCGTTCCAGACTCACATTAAGCATCTCCAATCCAAAAATAAATCTAGAATCAGCTCCCTATTTTGCAACAAAGCCTCCATCATTCGTGCTGCTTAACATACCCTTGTAAAAATGACTATCATTCCGATCCTTGACTTCGGCGATGTCATTTACAAAATAGCCTCCAACACTCTACTCAGAAAATTGGATGTAGTCTATCACAGTGCCATCCCCATATACTACCCACCACTGCGACCTGTATGCTCTCGTTGGCTGGCGCTCGCTTCATATTCGTCACAAACCCACTGGCTCCAGGTCATCTAAGTCTTTGCTAGGTAAAGCCCTGCATCATCTCAGCTCACTGGTCACCATAGCAACACCCACCCGTAGCATGCGCTGCAGCAGGTATATTTCACTGGTCATTCCCAAAGTCAGCTCCTGCTTTGGCTGCCTTTCCGTGCAGTCCTCTGCTGCCAATGACTGGAACGAATTGCAAAAATCAGAGTGGGAAGTTTACATACACTTAGTTTGGAGTCATTAAACACATTTTTCAACCACTTAAAAATGTTCTTGTTAACAAACTATAGTTTTGACAAGTTGGTTAGGACATAATTTTTCCAACAATTGTTTACAGACTACAATTCCTGTGGGTCAGACGTTTACATACACTAAGTCATTTTTGGAAATGATCAGATTATTTCACTTACAATTCACTGTATCACAATTCCGTTGGGTCAGAAGTTTACATACACTATGTTTACTGTGCCTTTAAACAGCTTGGAAAATTCCAGCAAATGATGTCATGGCTTCTGAAAGCTTCTGATAGGCTAATTGACATAATTTGAGTCAATTGGAGGTTTACCTGTGGATGTATTTCAAGGCCTGCCTTCAAACTCAGTGCCTGAGTTCAAATCCACAGTAAAACGAGTCCTATATTGTCCTAAAGGCCGCTCAGCAAGGAAGAAACCACTGCTCCAAAACCGCCATAAAAAAAGCCAGACTACAGTTTGCAACTGCACACGGGGACAAAGATTGTACTTTTTGGAGAAATGTCCTCTGGTCTGATGAAACAAAAATAGAAAAGGCCTGTAACAAAATTTGAAAAGGTTTCAAAACAAATGTCCTTGTTAAACTTTGACACAAAGTAGTCTGTGATAAATAACACAATATGTTTCATCTGAGTATTTGTTATAGTCAAAATAATCCATACATTATTATGTTTTCACTCAAAAACGAGTTGTATGAGCTCAGGTCAATGAGGCCATAAATAGCAAATAGAAGTTCAAACCTTTTATTGTGAACATTACCTTATGTTGATAAAAAGATCTAACCCAACATTAGGTGATAATATATGTATTATTATGATTTATAATAAGCTAGAATGGGGCGGTCATTTTGGACCAGGAACACAGAATGAATTAACATGAAACGAACACAACAGGTGGGTTAAGTATTTATGTAAATTGTTATGGCTGTATTGTTTTAAAAACCCAATAATGTTGTGGGTCCATCAGACCCGCGAACATTGGGTGAATAACAAAAACATGAACACCACACAAGGGTTAAATGTATGCTCACTCAGCTGTGCCTCACAAGTAATACAATAAACGCTCTATTACTGGTGTGATCATACAGCCTACCCCACATTTTGAAATATATATATTTTTAAACATCCTGAACAACAATGCATTGGCAGGGCAATTCAAGCAAAGCCAAAATGTGGTGATAATGTATTGGGCCTACACTGCACAAACCTCATTTCTACAGTAATGTTTTTAATTGGTTCATGTTACATAGGCTATTGTTAAAGGTCATGTTAAAAAAGACATCTGAGCGGTAGATCTCAGCTAGCATTAGCATCTTAACTTAGAAAAGGTTGGTGACCACTGTTCTAGAGTTTTCCCTGTTAACACTATCAACTTTTCCCTGTGGCAATTGTGATCGAATCAACGCAATATTAGCCACTTCCAATGCAACATACTGAAACAAATGAACTATGCAAGACAGGTTTTGTTGTAGGCAGAACGCATTGGAGTAGGATTCTGTTGAATTGACAAGCTCTACTCAGTCTGTACTCTACACAGACCGGTGCGGCATAACCAATCAGAGCTGCAGTAGGCCTATATGCAAATAAATGGATATATGCATCTGTGCAATTTACTTTGAACTGGACTATGTTTAATAGCATGAGCGGTCATAGGTAGAAGCGCTTGTTCTGAAATCAAGGCAAGAGCTGCATGTAGCCACCTGCACATTTTGTTAATATCCTTTGTAAGTTAGTGAGATAATAGCCCAGTTATAGATCATTTGTAGTCAGCAGTAGGGTAGTGATTGCTTCCTACAAGAGCACAAAACGTGTACATTTCTAGACATCTTTGAAAAGCGAGTCAGGTAAATCACTTTTTTTTGTCTTAAAAGGGGCAGTGTTGTATTTTGAGACAGTGGATAAAGTGGATAAACAGGTATAAAGTGGATAAACAGGTTAATGTCAAGCCCTGCATGTTTTTTTCAAAAGTCTCATGGAATAAAGACCTACATTGGCTGCTACTGTAGGCTGAATGATAGAACAGCTAATTCCATGATAAAATGTTATGGGATATACATTGCTCAAAAAAATAAAGGGAACACTAAAATAACACATCCTAGATCTGAATGAATGAAATATTCTTATTAAATACTTTTTTCTTTACATAGTTGAATGTGCTGACAACAAAAATCACACAAAAATGATCAATGGAAATCAAATTTATCAACCCATGGAGGTCTGGATTTGGAGTCACACTCAAAATTAAAGTGGAAAACTACACTACAGGCTGATCCAACTTTGATGTAATGTCCTTAAAACAAGTCAAAATGAGGCTCAGTAGTGTGTGTGGCCTCCACGTGCCTGTATGACCTCCCTACAACGCCTAGGCATGCTCCTGATGAGGTGGCGGATGGTCTCCTGAGGGATCTCATCCCAGACCTGGACTAAAGCATCCGCCAACTCCTGGACAGTCTATGGTGCAAATGGAGCGAGACATGATGTCCCAGATGTGCTCAATTGGATTCAGGTCTGGGGAACAGGCGGGCGAGTCCATAGCATCAATGCCTTCCTCTTGCAGGAACTGCTGACACACTCCAGCCACTTGAGGTCTAGCATTGTCTTGCATTAGGAGGAACCCAGGGCCAACCGCACCAGTATATGGTCTCACAAGGGGTCTGAGGATCTCATCTCGGTACCTAATGGCAGTCAGGCTACCTCTGGCGAGCACATGGAGGGCTGTGCGGCCCCCCAAAGAAATGCTACCCACACCGTGACTGACCCACTGCCAAACCGGTCATGCTGGAGGATGTTGCAGGCAGCAGAACGTTCTCCACGGCGTCTCCAGACTCTGTCACGTCTGTCACGTGCTCAGTGTGAACCTGCTTTCATCTGTGAAGAGCACAGGGCGCCAGTGGCGAATTTGCCAATCTTGGTGTTCTCTGGCAAATGCCAAACGTCCTGCACGGTGTTGGGCTGTAAGCACAACCCCCACCTGTGGACGTCGGGCCCTCATACCACCCTCATGGAGTCTGTTTCTGACCGTTTGAGCAGACACATGCACATTTGTGGCCTGCTGGAGGTCATTTTGCAGGGCTCTGGCAGTGCTCCTCCTGCTCCTCCTTGCACAAAGGCGGAGGTAGCGGTCCTGCTGCTGGGTTGTTGCCCTCCTACGGCCTCCTCCACGTCTCCTGATGTACTGGCCTGTCTCCTGGTAGCGCCTCCATGCTCTGGACACTACGCTGACAGACACAGCAAACCTTCTTGCCACAGCTCGCATTGATGTGCCATCCTGGATGAGCTGCACTACCTGAGCCACTTGTGTGGGTTGTAAGACTCCGTCTCATGCTATCACTAGAGTGAAAGCACTGCCAGCATTCAAAGGTGACCAAAACATCAGCCAGGAAGCATAGGAACTGAGAAGTGGTCTGTGGTCACCACCTGCAGAACCACTCCTTTATTGGGGGTGTCTTGCTAATTGCCTATAATTTCCACCTGTTGTCTATTCCATTTGCACAACAGCATGTGAAATTTATTGTCAATCAGTGTTGCTTCCTAAGTGGACAGTTTGATTTCACAGAAGTGTGATTGACTTGGAGTTACTTGTGTTTTTTAAGTGTTCCCTTTATTTTTTTGAGCAGTGTATGTTCTCCAATGTGTTTGATGGTAGGCCACTCCGGTAGGCCTACATTGTGATCAAATAGTAAAAAATGTAACTTAAAGTGGGTACAGTGTCAGTGTTCACAGTAAATGCGTATTGGAAGTTGCACAAAAGTTTGCGCTCAGCAGACCTGACATTTGCTCAGTGCCAAATAAATTTGAGGGAACATTGCCTATGACCCTTGCTGGTTTGAAAGTGGCCGATGCCATTGGCTTGGAGGTAGTTTCCCAACCCCCTCCACTTATAGTTAGGCTTAATCACAGGATTTCAGGGCATCCAGCTCTGTTTTTTAGGTGGTGCAGAGATAGAGAACAGGCATGTACAAGCATGAGTTACAAGCTTAGGTCCAGATTTACCTGAGTTTAGCAAAGGGTATAAATTGAGGACCAGGAGAGACGGTAGAGAAAGTGATAGAGAGAGAGAGTGAAGTGAGGACAGGAGGACACCTAACCTCATACAACCATCCGGAAACTTCGCAAGCTTTCATTCTGTTTTGCTATGCGCATTCGCAGCGGTAATCAGTTTGGTAATATGTGGCTCGAGGAGAGCAGCAGGCGAGGGGGATATAATGTTGGTGTTATGTGGCCAAGTAGACGACTGCACGCACACATGCATACACACTTTCACTGAGTATACCAAACATTAGGAACACCTTCCTTATATTAAGTTGCAATCCCTCTTTTGCCCTCAGAACAGCCTGAATCCTGGACTCTACAAGGTGTTGAAAGCGTTCCACAGGGATACTGGCCCATGTTGGCTCCAATGCTTCCCACAGTTGTGTCAAGTTGGCTGGATGTCCTTTGGATGGTGGACCATTCTTGATACACACAGGACACTGTTGAGCGTGAAAAACCCAGCAGCATTGGCGTTCTTGACATACCCACTTAAATCTTTGGTCTTGCCCATTCAACTTCTGAATGGCACACATACACAATCCATGTCTCAATTGTCTCACGGCTTCAAAATCATTCTTTAATTAACTCTCCAACCTTCATCTACACGGATTGAAGTGGATTTAACAAGTGACATCAATACGGGATCATAGCTTTCACCTGGATTCATCTGGTGAAATCCAGGTCATCTATGTCAAGGAAAGATCAGGTCTTCTTAATGTTTTGTATACTCAGTATACTTACAAGCACACACACATATTGTATGTCCCATACCATAGGGTATGTGGTGGAGCTGAAAGTTGGAAGCTTTAGGCCTATCCTGTCACTCGTCAGGTTATTGTGGGGAACAGGCGGATGCCACAACACTGGAGGAAAACAAAATCCATCCAGCTGTGAATTAGCTGTGGCCTCAGCCCATAACCACAGCTGGATTCCCCTAGTTACGTCAGCCCAGTCAAGTGGGGTGCAAACTTGACTCTGTCTAACATTAAACACACACTTCCAGCACGCTAAGGCAAAGAAACAAGCAGAAAAGAGATGGAGGGAGACAAACAGAGACAGACAGAGAGACAGAGAGAGAAAAGGGTGGAGTCCCAGTCCAGGACAACCATTACATAATACCCTTTTTTTCCCCTCTAACATTACGTTCTGCCTATCACACACATCTGGGTCCACACGAGATGTTTAGATCATTCACAGATGTATGAAGGCCAGCACCATAAGGCAGCCTAACTCAGACAACACTACATGGATGACACGTCTCAGCTATGCACCATTTAATAGATGGTATAACTTGTCTAACCAAATGTGTGTGCTCAAGGAGCTAAAGAGTAATGTCTCTATGGGTATCCATGCCGTATAGGAGAGGGCTGGAGGTGTTGCCTGGTTACCCAGGCAGGTGGAGATGAGAGTAGGTTTAGGTCAATAACCAGTAGTCTTTGTCCTAGTCCAGTACCCTGTGATTCGTGTCTTCACTCCAGGACTTGGTGATAAACAGATAGGACATAAACTACATAAACCAGTTTTGGTTAGGCCAGGGTGTGACTAGGGTGGGCATTCTATGTTCATTTTCTAGGTTTTGTTTTTCTTTGTTGTTTGGCCGGGTGTGGTTCTCAATCTGAGGCAGCTGTCTAGCGTTGTCTCTGATTGAGAATCATACTTAGGTAGCCTTTTCCCACCTGAGTTTTGTGGGTAGTTGCTTTCTGTTTTTTTTGTGTGTGTCTGCACCAGACAGAACTGTTTCGGTTGTTCTTTTGCATTTTAGTGTTCAGTTTCGAATAAATAATATGAACACGTACAACGCTGCACCTTGGTCCTCACCTTCTTCCACCAACGGCCGTTACAGATACTCGTTACATTATGAATGCTTAGCAGGAAAGGAAAATGGTCCAATACACATCCCTACTGCCTCTGATCTGGCGGACTCACTAAACACAAATGCTTAATTTGTAAATTATGTCTGAGTGTTAGTGTGCCCCTGGCTATCCTTATATAAACATGTTTTAATAAATGGTGCCCTCTGGTTTGCTTAATATAAGGAATTTGAAATTATTTATACTTTTACTTTTGATACTTAAGTATATTTTAGCAATTACATGTTTACTTTTGATACTTAAGTATATTTCAAACCAAATTTACTGAGTAACTTTCAATACCTCACCTTGCGAGGATAATGGCACTGAGCCTTTTTCTAAAATGTTTTATGAGTTGGAGAACACATTGGGAGGGATCTTAAACCATTCCTCCATACAGAATCCTTCCAGTTCCTTGATATCCTTCATCTGCACTTATGGACTGCCCTCTTCAATTCAGACCATAGGGTTTCAATGGAGTTTTAAGCCAATTATCAATTTCTTGTAGATTGTGCTTGGGGCTATTGTCTTGCTGGAAGATCCACTTGCGGCCAAGTTTCAGCCTCCTTACAGAAGCAACCAGGTTTTTGGCTAAAATGCCCTGGTACTAGTTAAATAAAGGTAAACATTTTTTTTTTAAATAAGCTGGGTAAAGTCCATGATGCTGTTAACAAAGGCCAGTGGAAGCAAAATAGCCCCATAACATCAAAGATCCACCACCATATTTTACTGTAAGTATGGGGTTCTTTTCTACTCATGCATTCTCAATTCGACGCAAAACCCACCACTGGTCTGTGTGGTCAAAGAACTCTATTCTCATGTCATCCAAGAAATGTAAATCCCCGGAATTTGCTAAACGGCATTGGCACTTGGATTGGAACCAATGCTTTGGTCAGATGACATGAAAATAAAGCTCTTTGATTAACTTCATTGATGCCAAGTGGCTCAGTCAGGATTGCTAGCTGACGTGAAAACAATGGAACAGTGATGTGGAACGGACTTGAAAACAGTATTTATTTAACTGCTCTGACTTTCAGGTACCTGATGGTATGTCAGCTACGATGAGACTAGAGATTGTGCCATAGGTAATGCCTGGGCCTCGTTTCCCAATTGCAATGTAACGTAAGCATTACGATGATAGTACTAGATCCATCGGTATTTACGAGCCAACTTTTTTAGTGTTTCCCAAACAAGCACGTAGAGAGAACGTTCGCTAAGTGCGTTGTTAGAACATGTGTCGATACTGATAGGATCAAAAGAAAAGCAGCCCTGCTCTCAGATCAGCTTTCTCCATTCAAATCTTACCTTAACATAATTATTCTACAATACTGACAACGGATCAGCTCCTAGAGAGATTGCAACCATAGGTGGTACTAATAGGCTATTAAGGCGGCTTATTATGCTTACCCAATAATAATGCACTAAATTGGGCACATCATTGTACACATGTTGTCACACATCATGAAACACATTGAGGCAAAAAATTACAGAAAGTAGCCTAGTCTCAAATTAGAACAATTTTTTTTTACATTATGTCATGACTGTCCACGAGAATCCAAACAGGTCAGATCAGGTTTGCAATGATTAACTTCAATCAGACCCCCTCTCACCCATAGTGGGGGAAGGAAAGAACTAGTGTGGATTAACAACTCATGTCCTGTTGAAAATCAAGGGAGAAGATCCAGGCCTGCACTCTCCAAATTCACTAAAGGAATGTGCTTTGTCTCAACAAACCTTTTTCCCCGCTGAAACTAACATGTTCAAATGCGAATACTGGAACAATTTTTCCAACGTAGAACGTGGGGAATGGTCAGAGGCAATCTGTTGGACACTAATGTAATTTTGTTTGTTATTTTGTGATGTCATTAAAAATGTTAGAAAGGAAATACTGCAACTTGGAAAATATACCCACTATGACGTTTCCAAACTATGTGTTTTGCATGTAATATGACAAATTATCAGTGTTTAAGAGAGGGATGTGATTTGAGAAGTTATAAAGGCTAATTGTTTTCCATAACTTTGCACAGTTAGGTCAGGTAGCGTCCCGGCCTGCCGAAACCGCCGCTTTTGAGCAAACGGTATAAAGGATGGGTTAAGAAGTTAACACATTAGACCAGAAAAACGTGAAATTGCAGCTCAGCGTTTAAAATGGTTTGAACTTTGAATCTCAGCATGAGGACAATTGGTGCGTCTGATAAGCTGTTCTAAGTAAAGTTCCTTCGAAAGCAAATTTAAATAGAACCATTCTGTTACTCTGCTCAAACTATTGTATTACGCTACTCTCATCACCCCACTGGGGATCTTCGATATGGCTGGCTAGCCGATCTTCAAAGAAACATATTCAAGAGCGAATGGAAGGAAACTCAACTCTGTAGTTCTGTTCAGGACTACACGACAAGTCACGGGATGCCGGACAAAAGGCCCAAACCCCTTTCCAATGCTGCCCGCTTCACTGAAAGACCCCCGGTGAACCCAGGCATTTCACGCAAATACATCCAGGATTTTTTTCACACAGTGGGCGGCGGTTTGTGTGCAAAGTATATGGTTACTGTAGGTGATAGTAGTTTCTGAATGTTGCAATGTTAAGTGTCTGTCTCTCTCTCTCAGGCTCCCTCTCCTTCTCTTCTTTATCAAGCATCCATGTTGTTATCATTCCGCAAGGGACCTGTTTTCAGCATATTAATTCTCCAGTCAATAACCGGTGCAGTGTGTATGTTTTCCTGTGTTCCCATTTAATTAGCTAGTATATAAATAATTAAACCAATTTGTGTAGTACTGAATCATAAGTAAGGCTTGAGTTTTTGCAGATGAAAGGAGGTTACAACTGTTCAGAATGATGATATGATACGAGGTTACGTATGATACGAGGCCTTAAAATTGTCAAAGACTCCAGCCATCCAAGTCATAGACTCTTGTAACTGCTACCTTGTGGCAAGCGATAGCGGATTGCCAAGTCTGGGTTCAAAAGGTTACTTAAAAGCTTCTACCCCCAAGCCATAAGACTGCTAAAAAGTCACTGAAATGGCTACCCGGACTATTTGCATTTACAGTGCATTCTGAAAATGTTCAAACCCCTTGACTTTTTTCACATTTTGATACGTTACAGCCTTGTTCTAAAATTGATTAAATTGTTTTTTTCTTCATCAATCTATATACAATACCCCATAATGACAAAGCATTAAAACTGTTTACTAATTTTAACAAATGTATTAACAATAAAAAAAAGTAAATATCACATTTATATGAGCATTCAGACCCTTTACTCAGTACGTTGTTGAAGCACCTTTGAGTCTTCCTGGGTATAATGCTACAAGCTTGGCACACCTATATTTGGGGAGTTTCTCCCATTCTTGTCTGCAGATCCTCTCAAGCTCTGTCAGGTTATTTTCAGTTCTCTCCAGAGATGTTTGATCAGGTTCAAGTCCAGGCTCAGGCTGGCCCACTCAAGGACATTCAGAGACTTGTCCTGAAGCCACCCCTGCATTGCCTTGGATGGTTGCTTAGGGTCATGTTCTGTTGGAAGGTGAACCTTTGCCCCAGTCTGAGGTTCTGAGCGCTCTGGAGCAGGTTTTCATCAAGGTTCTCTCTGTAGTTTCCTCTGTTAATCTATGTCTAGATCCTAACTAGTCTTCCAGTCCTTGCCACTGAAAACCATCCCCACAGCATGATGCTGCCACCGCCATGCTTCACTGTAGGGATGGTGCCAGGTTTCCTCCAGACGTGACGTTTGGAATTAAGGCCAAAGAGTTCAATCTTGGTTTCATCAGACCAAAGCATCTTGTTTCTCATGGTCAGAGAGTCCTTTAGGTGCCTTTTGGCAAACTCCAAGTGGGCTGTCATATGCATTTTACTGAGGAGTGGCTTCCATCTGGCACCTGTACCATAAAGGCCTGATTGGTGGAGTGCTGCAGAGATGGTAGTCCTTCAGGAAGGTTCTACCCTCTCCACAGAGGAACTCTGGAGCTCTGTCAGAGTGACCATTGGGTTCTTGGTCACTTCCCTGACCAAGGCCCTTCTCCCCCAATTTCTCAGTTTGGCCAGCTCTAGGAAGAGTCTTGGTGTTTCCAAACATCTTCCATTTAAGAATAATGGAGGCCACTGTGTTCTTGGGGACCTTCACTGCTGCAGACATGTTTTGGTAACCTTCCCCAGATCTGTGCCTCGACACAATCCTGTCTCAGAGCTCTACAATTCCTTCGACCTCGTGGCTTGGTTTTTGCTCTGACATGCACTCTCATTTGTGGGACCTGCCTTTCCAAATCATGTCCAATCAATTGAATTTATCATAGGTGGACGCCAATCAAGTTGTATAAACATCTCAAGGATGATCAATGGAAACAGGATGCACGTTTGCTCAATTTTGGGGTCTCATAGCAAAGGGTCTGAATACTTATGTAAATAAGCTATGTCTGTTCTTTTAATACATTTGCAAAACTGTCTAAAAACCTCTTTTCGCTTTGTCATTATGGGGTACTGTGTGTAGATTGATGAGAAAGTCAAGGGGTCTGAATACTTTCCGATTGCACTGTATCAGTGGAGGCTGCAAAATGGAGAACGGCTCATAATAATGTCTGGAACAGAGCAAATGGAATGGCATCAAACCATGTGTTTCCAGCCATTTCCACTAGCCTGTCCTCCATAATTAAGGTGCCACCAACCTCATGTGCACTGTACGAATAGTCACTTTACCCCTACCTACATGTACATATTACCTTGACTAACCTGTACCCCCACACATTGACTCGGTACTGGTACCCCCTGTATAGTGCCTCTTTGTTAGTTTACTGTGTTACTTAAACAAAACAAAAAAAGTTAAGTATTACTATAAAAAAATTACTATAATATTTTTTTTACTAACATAGGCTAATGTGATTAGCATGAGTTTGTAAGTAACAAGAACATTTCCCAGGACATAGACATATCTGATATGGGCAGAAAGCTAAAATTCTTGTTAATCTAACTGCACCGTCCAATTTACAGTAGATATTACAGTGAAAGAATACCATGCTAGGGTGTACAGTTATGAACATGAAAAGTGTAATGGTGTGTATAAAGGCAAAGTCAGATGCAGGAGAGAAGAGTATGATAAATAAAGCGCACTTTATTATGGTTCCAAACCGGGAGCACAACAAAACAAACGTGTTCAAAAAAACAGACCAATAAAGTAAAGCGCTAAGGAGAGGTCGCGGGTAACTGTACCCCACCGTGACTTGATTGAGACCTCGATAGTCAATGCACGGGCGTAACCCTCCATCCTTCTTCTAAACAAAAAAGAAACTCGAGGAGGCAGGTAAAGTAGAGGGCCGAATGTACCCCTGATGCAGGGATTCAGAGACATATGTATCCATAGCCACCGTCTCTGCTTGCGACGGGATACACGTGCCTCCTGGGAAGCACAGCGTCTGCCAGGAGATTTTTTGCACAATCCCCCAGTCAATGAGGTGGTAATTGAGTCCCGTCTTTTTACAGAAGGCGAGAGCCAAATTGGCATATTCTGGGGGGGGGGGGATGTGCAGAGCCAACCAGGGAAGGCCTAGTACCACAGGAAATGCAGGTGAGTCAATGAGAAAGAGACTGATTCTCTCATCATGATTCCCCTGCATAACCATGGCCAAGGAGATGGTGGCCTCCCTGATTAGCCCGGACCCTAATGGTCGACTATCTAGAGCATGTACCGGGAAAGGTCTAACTATAGGAAACATGGGGATCCTTAACCGAATGGCTAATGCTCTGTCGATAAAATTCCCAGCTGCGCCTGAATCGACGAGCTCCTTATGCTGGGAATGTGAGGAAAACTTAGGGAAACAAACAAGCACAAACAGTTGATCAACAGAGGACTCTGGATGAGTGTGGTGCAAGCTCACCTGGGGTGATGCCAGAGTGCCCTGCCTGTTGCCTCGACTCCCAGAGGAATCAACAAGGCACCGACCGGCAGTGTGTCCTCTGTGGCCACAAATGACGCAGGTGATGGCTCCTCCTCCCGTCTCCCTATGCGCCGCACCTCCTAACTCCATGGGCACCGGAGCAGGGTTGCTGGATGATAGAACCAACATAGCCCCCTCTGGACGTCCGTGGGTGACCAGCAGGTTATCCAACCGGATCAACAAATCCACCAGTTGGTCAAAGGTAATGGTGGCATCCCTGCAGGCCAGCTCAAGTCGGTTGTACTCTCGTAGGCTGCATCTATAGTGGTTGATGAGGGCTCTGTCATTCCAGCCCTCTCCGGTGGCCAAGGTTCGAAATTCAAGGGCGAAGTCCTGGGCGCTCCTCGTCCCCTGCCTCAAATGAAAGAGCCTCTCCCCCACCGCACTGCACTCAGGTGGATGGTCGAAGATGGCCCTGAAGCGACGGGTGAAATCCTAGAAGTGGTCTGGAGCATCTCTCCTTCTCTCCAAACGGCATTTGCCCACTCCAGCGCTCTTCCTGTGAGGCAGGAGACAAGAGCGACCACACTCTCCCCTCCCGAGGGAGCTGGGTGCACAATGGCCAGTTAGAGGTCCAGTTGGAGCAAGAATCCCTGGCACTATGCTGCCATACCATCATACTCCCTAGGAAGGGAGAGACTAATCCCCCTGGGATTCCCTCCAGGTGTAAAGGGTGGAGACAACTGTCAATGATTAGTTATTGGAGAAACAAGACCAAGATGAGACTATGGACAATGTTATTACAACACAACTCCGGTTGTGGTGGTCGAGGCACTGGAGAGACCTCCTGTCTCTCCCAGCGGTCCATGGTCTGGACAACGCGATCCATCATGGCACCAAGATGATGTAGCATGGCCGAATGTTCCTGGACGCGTTCCTGGACTCCTCTAACCGGGGTACCTGTTCCTGCTGACTCCATATTCTCGATGTGTAATTCTGTCAAGGTGCGTCGAGGAACGCAGGCAGGAGAGAAGAGTATGATAAAGCGCACTTTATTATAGTTCCAAATCGGGAGCACAACAAAACAAACTCAAAAAAAAACGGAACAATAAAGTAAAGCGCTAAAGAACATCGCTTGACATGAAAACAATTACACACAAAACATGATGGGAAACAGAGGGTTAAATACAATTAGATTGATTGGGGAAATGAAAACCAGGTGTGTATGAAAACAAGCCAAGACAAATGGATATATTAAAATGGAGCGGTGATGACGTCGATCGCCGAACGCAGCCCGATCAAGGAGAGAAGCCGACTTCGGTGGATGTCGTGACAAAAAGGTTATGCTACATTGAGGGGAGTGCTGAGTAAGTTGTCCTCTTTAACTGTGAAATTAAAACCTTTTTGACACCAGATCCTCCAGTCCTTAAATCTGTTAAATCTGTCAAGCGTGCATGTTTGTGAATGTGGGATCACACATCTTACCTATCCATAAGTGTCTGGCTCAGGGCTCTAAATTAATATTTTTCATTGGTTGCACTGGTGCTCCCAATTTTAAAAAGTTAGCAGCACAACCTAAAATCTAGAAGCACCAGAAGATGTACAGTACCAGTCAAACGTTTGGACACACCTACTCATTCAAGGGATTTTCTTTATTTTTTACTATTTTCTACATTGTAGAATAATAGTGAAGACATCAAAACTATGAAATAACACACATGGAATCATGTATTAACCAAAAAAGTTTTAAACAAATGAAAATATATTTTATATTTGAGATTCTTCAAATTAGAAACCCTTTGCCTTGATGACAGCTTTGCACACTCTTTGGCATTCAACTGGAATGCTTTCCCAACAGTCTTGAAGGAGTTCCCACATATGCTGAGCACTTGTTGGCTGCTTTCCTGTACTCTGCGGTCCAACTCATCCCAAACTATCTCAATTGGGTTGAGGTCGGGTGATTGTGGAGGCCAGGTCATCTGATGCAGCACTCCATCACTCTCCTTCTTGGTCAAATAGCCCTTACACATAGTCCCACTAAGCGCAAACCAGATGGGATGCTGACTTACTGCAGAATAAGAACTACTTCAAGACTTGGAAAAGCATTCCAGGTGAAGGTGGTGGAGAGAATGCCAAGAGTGTGCAAAGCTGTCATCAAGGCAAAGGGCTGCCACTTTGAAGAATCTCAAATATAAAATATATATTTTCACAGTGGCCTATGTGTTTTTCCAACTTGAGACCCAAGGGAGGATGAATGATCTGTCAAACTACAGCAACCTTATACTTGTTTGAGACTAAAACGCACAGACCCAGAGACAACAACTCAATAAAAAAGTGGTCAGATGAAGCAGATGCTAAACTACAGGACTGTTTTTCTAGCACAGACTGGAATATGTTCAGGGATTCTTCCGATGGCATTGAGGAGTACATCACATCAGTCACTGGCTTCATCAATAAGTGCATCGATGATGTCGTCCCCACAGTGACTGTACGTACATACCCCAGCCAGAAGCCATGGATTACAGGCAACATCCACACTGAGCTAAAGGGTAGAGCTTCCGCTTTCAAGGACGGCACTCTAACCCGGAAGCTAAAAAGAAATCCCGCTATGCCCTCCAACAACCAATCAAACAGGCAAAGTGTCAATGCAGGACTAAGATCGAGTCATACTACATCAGCTACAACGCTCGTCGGACGTGCAGGGCTTGCAAACTATTATAGACTACAAAGGGAAGCACAGCCGCGAGCTGCCCAGTGACACGAGCCTACCAGACAAGCTAAATTATATCTATGCTCGCTTCGAGGCAAGTAACACTGAAACATGCATGAGAGAATCAGCTGTTCCGGGCGACTGTGTGATCATGCTCTTCGTAGACGATGTGAGTAAGACCTTTAAACAGGTCAACATTCACAAGGCAGCAGGGCCAGACGGATTACCATGACGTGTACTCCGAGCATGCGCTGACCAACTGGCAAGTGTCTTCACTGAGATGTTCAACCTCTGTAATACCAACATGTTTCAAGCA
This sequence comes from Oncorhynchus mykiss, assembly GCF_057628025.1. Lineage (NCBI taxonomy): Eukaryota > Metazoa > Chordata > Actinopteri > Salmoniformes > Salmonidae > Oncorhynchus > Oncorhynchus mykiss. The sequence continues at coordinate 5,803,813 of NC_143035.1, read as the reverse complement.
GAACACCATAGTCCCTGTGCCCAAGAACACTAAGGTAACCTGCCAAAATGGCTACCGACCCATAACACTCACCTCTGTAGCCATGAAGTGCATTGAAAGGCTGTCATGGATCACATCACCACCATTATCCCAGAAACCCTAGACCAACTACAATTTGCATTCCGACCCAACAGATCCACAGATGATGCAATCTCTATTGCACTCCATACTGCCCTTTCACACCTGGACAAAGGGAACACCTATGTGAGAATGCTATTTATTGATTACACCTCCCTCTGCAACTGGATCCTGGACTACCTGACGGGCCACCTCCAGGTGGTAAGGGTAGTTTACAACACAACCGCCAGGCTGATCCTCAACACGGGTGCCCCTCAGGGGTGCATGCTCAGTCCCCTCCTGGACTCCCTGTTCACTCATCGCTGCATGGCCAGACACACCATCATTAAGTTTACTGATGACACAACAGTGGTAGGCATGACGAGACAGCCTATAGGGAGGGGATCAGAGACCTAGCCGTGTGGTGCCAACCTCTCACTCAAAGTGATCAAGACAAAGGACACGATTGTGGACTACAGGAATAGGAGGACCGAGCACGCCCCCATTCTCATAGATGGGGCTGTAGTTGAGCAGGTTGAGAGTTTCAAGTTCCTTGGTGTCACATCCTCAACACACTAACATGGTCCAAACACACCAAGACAGTCATGTAGAGGGCACGGCAAAACCTATTCCCCCACAGGAGACTGAAAAGATTTCGCATGGGTCCTCAGATCCTCAAAAGGTTATACAGCTGCACAATCGAGAGCATCCTGACTGGTTGCATCACTGCCTGGTATGGCAACTGCTCAACCTCCGATCGCAAGCCATCCAGGACCTCTATACCAGCCAGTGTCAGAGGAAGGCCATATAAATTGTCAAAGACTCCAGCCACCCTAGTCATAGACTTTTCTCTGTGCTACCGCATGGCAAGCGGTACCAGAGCGCCAAGTTTAGGTCCAAGAGGCTTCTAAAACAGCTTCTACCCCCAAGCCATAAGACTCCTGAACATCTAATCAAATGGCTACCAAGACTATTTGCATTGCCCCCCCCCCCTTTCACGCTGCTGCAACTCTCTGTTTATTATCTATGCATAGTCACTTTAATAACTCTACCTACATGTACATATTGCCTCAATTACGTTGACTAACCGGTGCCCCCGCACATTGACTCTGTACCAGTACCCCCTGTATATAGCCTCGCTATTGTTATTTTACTGCTGCTCTTTAATTATTTTAGGCATTTTTCTTAAAACTGCATTGTTGCTGAAGGGCTTGTAAGTATGTATTCGGCGCCTGTGACAAACACAATTTGATTTGAACAACTGCAATTGGACAATATAATAAATAGGGCTGAGCTTGCTCTATGCAGGGTGCATTGTCTCGTAAGCACCAGTAATTCAAAAGTTATTCACACAGTGTATGTCATCAATATGTTGATCGGTTCATTTCAGTCAATAATTCAGAATGAAAATGTCTAGGTAGCCTAGCCAGGCAGGTTACTTGAGGCACACCTCGTATGTCAGTGGCGGACCGCTGGCTTGGTTCTCTGAGCTTTTCCTTTGTCTGTTTTCATCCACAACACCCTCTTGCAGGTACTACCTTCTTCATCTTATTTTCGTCTCTCTCTCTCTCTCTGGCACTAAGAAGTTATCCTTTATCAACAGTCTCATTTGATGGCATTGAGAAATAATACAAAATGGCGATGGCCCCTGGTAAAGTATGTAGTCGACATGGGCTATAATCTATAGTATAGTGTAAGTGATGCCTTCCGGGTATGGCTCCTCATGTTTAACTCTAACTGTCACTCAAATAATGTTGCCTGATACTACTTTTGAACATCATATGCTCATATATAGTTATCTCATCTTCTTTCACCAAAGAATTCAGTTCTCCAAGCTTGCTGAAACTCTCCCGAAAGGCAGGTTTTCATTTTGAGCCCTGACCCCTACAGATACAGTGAGGGAAAAAAGTATTTGATCCCCTGCTGATGTTGTACGTTTGCCCACTGACAAAGACATGATCAGTCTATAATTTTAATGGTAGAATTATTTGAACAGTGAGAGACAGAATAACAACAACAAAAATCCAGAAAATAAACTCATTTCAAAAATGTTGTAAATTGATTTGCATTTTAATGAGGGAAATAAGTATTTGACCCCCTCTCAATCAGAAAGATTTCTGGCTCCCAGGTGTCTTTTTTACAGGTAACGAGCTGAGATTAGTAGCACACTCTTAAAGGGAGTGCTCCTAATCTCAGTTTGTTACCTGTATAAAAGACACCTGTCCACAGAAGCAATCAATCAGATTCCAAACTCTCCACCATGGCCAAGACCAAAGAGCTCTCCAAGGATGTCAGGGACAAGATTGTAGACCTACACAAGGCTGGAATGGGCTACAAGACCATCGCCAAGCAGCTTGGTGAGAAGGTGACAACAGTTGGTGCGATTATTCGCAAATGGAAGAAACACAAAATAACTGTCAATCTCCCTCGGCCTGGGGCTCCATGCAAGATTTCACCTCTTAGAACTAGCTAGATAACAGGTATATTAGGTTTTTCTCCAAAGCCCATTGGCAATACCTCCAATACCGCCTTCCCTCACTCAAAGGCTTGAAAAGCTTCAAGTTGCTACTATTTTAATTTGATCCATAAGTTGGTCATTACTATGTGGCAGTGTTGTTGCTTTATCTCCTTTTTAGAAAGCTCCATCACTGAATTTTCTCCCCACAGTTTTAGGCAGCTAGCCTAACTTTAGCTTGGTTTGATGAGGAAGCGTGGGGGGCGTTGCGCATGCAAATAGCATGCATATAACAACGAATCAAAAAGTTGTTCAAAGTTGCTCAGAATTTACAAGCCGGAGTCTCCAGACCACTGAGTCACAGCTTGCTGTGTCGTCATGTGGGTTGCGCATTATCCAGGCTAATTACACCCTTCCACCTATCTGCTTCATGTTTCAGGTAGCCCACAAAAGCCAGCATGGATAGAATGAAAGAATTGACAAATTTTGCCACATTCTAATCATTCTCATGTGCCAACATATGGCCACGGTCCATGCCATGGTGAGACTTGCACTCCTGTAGATCTGAAATAGTTGGATGGTGAAATTTGCATCCAGCCAACCAGAAAAGCGAGGCGAAGCAATTCAGGCCTTCTTGAAATTCAAGACAATCCCAGTACTGCAATTAAACATTATTTGTATTTTTATTATTTTTTACCCCTTTTCCTCCCCAATCAGTGGTATCCAATTGGTAGTTACAGTCTTGTCCGATTGCTGCAACTCCCGTACAGACTTGGGCGAGGCGAAGGTCGACAGCCGTGCGTCCTCCGAAACACAACCCAGCCAAGCCGCACTGCTTCTTGACACACTGCTCGCTTAACCTGGAAGCCAGCCGCACCAATGTGTTGGAGGAAACACCGTACACCTGGCGACCATGTCAGCATGCATTGTGCCCGGCCCGCCACAGGAGTCGCTAGTGCGCGATGGGACAAGAACATCCCTGCCAGCCAAACTCTCCCCTAACCCGAACGACGCTGGGCCAATTGAACGCCGCCCTAAGGGTCGCCCCATGGGTTTCCCCGTCGCAGGACTCGAACCAGGACCTCTATGAAACATTATTTTTATAGTTAAAAAATATATTTAGTAAGCATAAGAAATGTAGAATTAAATGTGGAGTGGTGCTTTATAGTTATGTGATGACATCTGTTGCCCCGCGTAAATTATTCAGCAATCATCATTTACTGTAAAAAAAAAAAAAACAGTGTTTCCATTATCATTTGTCACAATAAAGTTCGACAAAAGAAAAATTCACCAATGTCGAACGGATAAAAACACTGTCAATCTTTAGAAAATTTCTCCTATACAGTGGCTTGCGAAAGTATTCACCCCCTTGGCATTTTTCCTATTTTGTTGCCTTACAACCTGGAATTAAAATGGATTTTTGGGGGGTTTGTATCATTTCATTTACACAACATGCCTACCACTTTGAAGATGCAAAATAGTTTTTATTGTGAAACAAACAAGAAATAAGACAAAAAAATTTGAAAACTTGAGCATGCATAACCATTCACCCCCCCATAGTCAAAGCTTTGTAGAGACACCTTTTGCAGCAATTACAGCTGCAAGTTTCTTGGCGTATGTATCTACAGTGCCTTGCGAAAGTATTCGGCCCCCTTGAACTTTGCGAACTTTACCCACATTTCAGGCTTCAAACATAAAGATATAAAACTGTATTTTTTTGTGAAGAATCAACAACAAGTGGGACACAATCATGAAGTGGAACGACATTTATTGGATATTTCAAACTTTTTTAACAAATCAAAAACTGAAAAATGGGCGTGCAAAATTATTCAGCCCCCTTAAGTTAATACTTTGTAGCGCCACCTTTTGCTGCGATTACAGCTGTAAGTCGCTTGGGGTATGTCTCTATCAGTTTTGCACATCGAGAGACTGACATTTTTTCCCATTCCTCCTTGCAAAACAGCTCGAGCTCAGTGAGGTTGGATGGAGAGCATTTGTGAACAGCAGTTTTCAGTTCTTTCCACAGATTCTCGATTGGATTCAGGTCTGGACTTTGACTTGGCCATTCTAACACCTGGATATGTTTATTTTTGAACCATTCCATTGTAGATTTTGCTTTATGTTTTGGATCGTCTTGTTGGAAGACAAATCTCCATCCCAGTCTCAGGTCTTTTGTAGACTCCATCAGGTTTTCTTCCAGAATGGTCCTGTATTTGGCTCCATCCATCTTCCCATCAATTTTAACCATCTTCCCTGTCCCTGCTGAAGAAAAGCAGGCCCAAACCATGATGCTGCCACCACCATGTTTGACAGTGGGGATGGTGTGTTCAGCTGTGTTGCTTTTACGCCAAACATAACGTTTTGCATTGTTGCCAAAAAGTTCAATTTTGGTTTCATCTGACCAGAGCACCTTCTTCCACATGTTTGGTGTGTCTCCCAGGTGGCTTGTGGCAAACTTTAAACGACACTTTTTATGGATATCTTTAAGAAATGGCTTTCTTCTTGCCACTCTTCCATAAAGGCCAGATTTGTGCAATATACGACTGATTGTTGTCCTATGGACAGAGTCTCCCACCTCAGCTGTAGATCTCTGCAGTTCATCCAGACTGATCATGGGCCTCTTGGCTGCATCTCTGATCAGTCTTCTCCTTGTATGAGCTTAGAGGGACGGCCAGGTCTTGGTAGATTTGCAGTGGTCTGATACTCCTTCCATTTCAATATTATCGCTTGCACAGTGCTCCTTGGGATGTTTAAAGCTTGGGAAATCTTTTTGTATCCAAATCTTCTTCATAACAGTATCTCGGACCTGCCTGGTGTGTTCCTTGTTCTTCATGATGCTCTCTGCGCTTTTAACGGACCTCTGAGACTATCACAGTGCAGGTGCATTTATACAGAGACTTGATTACACACAGGTGGATTGTATTTATCATCATTAGTCATTTAGGTCAACATTGGATCATTCAGAGATCCTCACTGAACTTCTGGAGAGAGTTTGCTGCACTGAAAGTAAAGGGGCTGAATAATTTTGCACGCCCATTTTTCAGTTTTTGATTTGTTAAAAAAGTTTGAAATATCCAATAAATGTCGTTCCACTTCATGATTGTGTCCCACTTGTTGTTGATTCTTCACAAAAAAATACAGTTTTAAATCTTTATGTTCTAAGCCTGAAATGTGGCAAAAGGTCGCAAAGTTCAAGGGGGCTTTCGCAAGGCACTGTAGATTGCACACAGGTAGACTTTTTTTAAACTAATTATGTAACTTCTGAAGGTAATTGGTTGCACCAGATCTTATTTAGGGGCTTCATAGCAAAGGGGTGAATACATATGCACGTACCACTTTTTCAATTCTTATTCTTTGGAATTTTTTGAAACAAGTAATTTTTTTTATTTCACTTTACCAATTTGGGTTATTTTGTGTATGTACATTACATGAAATACAAATAAAAATCAATTTTAATTATAGGTTGTAATGCAACAAAATAGGAAAAATGCCAAAGTGGGTGAATACTTTTACAAGGCACTGTAGCTGCCGTTTCCATTACACATGACGCAATGTTTTTTTGTGTGTGTATTCTACTATTCTAAGTCTCAACAATAAGTTGAGAACCCGACTGAGTTCCTGGGGGGGTCTGAGGCCCTCTAGTGGCCGGGGGCCCTAAGCTACTGATTTTGTCACTTATGCCTGGAGCCGGCCCTGGTTTTATAGAAAGTCTTTAAAAATGACTGTTTCGCATCACTAAACTGGCTAAACTAAGTGGTAGACACATGAATTACCATGCAGTTACGTCTTCAGAAAGTTGAAAGAAATACAAATCGCTGATGCATTCACTAATATTCTTTACATGTAGGCTTTGGATGGAACGAATCTGCGCTCACGTTTTTCACTAGGTCATTCGGAAACAACTGCACAGTGAAGCCTATCAATACAATTATTTTTGGGGTGATTTTTTTCCCTGGTCGCACTGGTTCTCCCAAAATAAAATATCAGGTCGCACAGCAAAATATCTAGGAGCATATGATCAAAATTGTCACACTTTAGAGCCTTGGTCAGACTGCCCTGCCTGGATCTCTGATTATGTGGTCTGTCTTTAGGGGAGGAGTGCAGTTGAGAAGCTCTCCCACTGAAAAGCTGAGTCCATCAGGTCTGGTCCTCCAGCCCCCAACCTCCAGGCCTAACACGAAGCAGATGGTGAGGGGAGATCCCCAGCAGTAAAGGACAGGCTGAGGCCTCTGCTGGAGGTACAACAAGAACTAGAACCTCATTTGGAAGTGGAATCATAACATAGGCACAATGGACCTGGAGCTATTGAAGTGTAGAGCTGTAGAGGTGGAGTTATGATATGTCACTATCTATGGGACCTTTGAGAGAAGAGGGAGAGAGTTAGAAGAGGATGAGAGGAAAATAAATATGGAAGAGTGAGGAACAAATTATGGTCAGATTATGGTCAAAAAGACAAACCTACTTTGTTGAGGCGAGTTGAGTTTTGATTATTACTGACAACCTCATCCTGATTAATAATTTGTTCATCCACATTTACAGTGCTAACATAGTTATCAATGTTTGAGGAACTACAAAATAGGTTCAGAGTTCAAGTTAATGGCTCATCCATACACACACAAACAAACAAACAAACAAACACACAGACACACACACACACACACACCATCCCTAATATAAAAGCTAAATATGTTCTTGACAAAAGGCTTAAAAAGAAAGATGAAGAAGAATGTTTAAGCAAACCCTCCCTGTCTCATTGATATGGGTGAGTGCACAACGGACACCCATCATTTCACATCACCATAGCGATTAGGAAACCTTTGATCTTTGGGGTGGATGTGACAGGAGGATGAGGCAACAAGCTCTCACAGTCTCAATGCAGAATTGGACATTCATCCACGTTCTCCAAATGTAACATTTCAAAGTTGCTCCAAACATCACATTTCTAAGTTAAGGGTTAAGTTTAGGCACTCATTCCGAATGGTTAAAGTTTGGGATAGAGTTAAAATAAAATAAAAAAATAAAAAAACAGTGTCCACGAATGGAATTGAACACACAACCTCCAGAGTCATAGGATTACTTTAGAGCCCTGCCTGGACCTCTGATTCTGTGGTGTGTCTTTAGAGGAGGGTTGCAGTTGAAAGGCTCTCCCACGGAGAAGCAGTCCACCAGGCCAGGTCCTCCAGCCCCCAGCCTCCAGGCCTAACACAAAGCAGATGGTGAGGGGAGATCCCCAGCAGTAAAGGACGGGCTGAGGCCTCTGCTGGAGGTACAACAAGAACTAGAATCTCATTTGGAAGTGGAATCCTAACATAGGAACAATGGACCTGCACATTGATATGCATAAAATGTTTGTGTGAATTTCCAGGCAGACTAGATGCTGTGCTGCGTATTACTGCCTTTCTTAAGGTCTATTGCAAATTTGTCACAAAAAAAAGTGAAAATGAGAAGGTCATTTTTTTAGATTGCGCAACCATCTAACCCTGCACCTTATACACTATCCCCAAAATCCATCACCCAGTTTGCCGTCTGCCAACTTGCGTCTTTATCTTCCAACAACGATAACCCCTCTAAACAGGAGTGGGAGGGACCAGAGTCAAAATGTCCATTTGGGCACACTTATTGGCTGACAGGAAGGACCTTTTGTTACAGTCTCTCTCATTCTTACACTCTCTGCCCACTCTCTCTTTCTTTGTCTCTCTAAATCAGGGGTCCTCAAACTTTTCTGAGTCGAGATCACTTTCTGAGTCAAAATGAAGGCAGAGATCTACCACTCAGAGTATTTTATAAACAGGACTAAAAAGACAGAAGCCTATGCAACATTAACCTATTAAAAACAATTATGTAGCAATGATGTTTGTAGTAGGCTATATGCCCAAAACATTATCACTGCATATTGGCTAAGCTTGAATTGCCCTGCCAATGTTATTCTTCTCAGACCATTTTAAAATCATATTTCAAAACTTAAGGTATATGATCACACTGGTAATAAATCATAATTTGTTGTATTACTTGTGAGGCACAGCTGAGAGAGAATAAATTCAAATAATATGCTTTCTTTATTTTACTGGACTGATTATGCTTGCAATCTGATGATCAGTCTCAGTGGAGGGAGAGCATTAGAGGGTCTGCCTCTCAACATAGTACCATCTCTCAGTACCATCTCTCAGTATCATCTCTCAGTATCATCTCTCAGATATCCCCCCTCTGCCAAGACTGACCAAAATACATATTACAACCTATGTGTTGTGATAATTGTGTTGTTTGCTCTATAACCTTTTAGTTCATATCCCTTGAAACCGTGATATATAGACCGAAGGCAAAGACAATAAGAAGACAGAGTAGCAAAATACATTTAACCACACCTTTGTATCATCACAGAACCGGAGAGCAACATCTGTCTGGTGAAGTCAACAAAACATATTGCATGTAACAAACAGTTACATGACCTACAGCATGGTCAAGCAAGGTAATGTTTCTGACATTTTCGGACTACTAAACAGCTATTGATTAAGAACCACGGAGAGTCGCAAACAGGAGCTGCCTCCACTAATCCAGCAACATTTGTGTGTGTGTGTGTGTGTGTGTGTGTGTGTGTGTGTGTGTGTGTGTGTGTGTGCAATTAGAAAAAACATGTTGACTCACGCCCATGCTGTCCTCCTCTTCATGTTGCCTAAATGGTCTATGGCTGTCATGCAGTACACACTTTAAGTTTTTGTTATCCCATGCTGCCCGGTAAAATGCTTTCTCGCTAGCCTAACTACCTTTCATGGGCAAGTTAACATTAGCATACTACTTCTAGCTACATGTTAAACTTCCATCCTCTCAGGACAGGGGCACAATGTATGAATTTATGGTTGGATCCGTTATAATCATTGGCCAGTACAGAGAATTAAGTAAAACTACAAGTCCAAATCCCTATCTCCATCCATGGCTAATTTAGGACAGGGCTGATTTTAACTAGCTATCTAGCCACCGGAGGATGGCGTCCAACCAATATATGGACGAGATGCAACAATACAACAACGAGATGCAACAATGCAAGTTGTTTTGTTGTCAATAATGACGTTTGTGATGTGATTGTTCGGAAGCCAAATCCAAATCCAAATCCAAACTATGCTTGCATGGTGAGTGATCTGACCTGAGACCTGAAGACCCAAGCCTTTAGCTCCATGGACTAACATGGTCTTGAGGTGTATTGACAACCCAGGTTTGACTCCCAGGTGGTCATCCAGACTGCTAGGGTTGCCAAGTAAAACAGGCAGTTGAGCTAAACCAGTCCATATGCAAGGACATTGAATCATGATGATGCTGCTGAGGATGAGGGTGATAAGGATGTTTAAAGACATTCCATATAAATTAATTTCACAGTTCTTCACGTTACATTTCCTGATTCTTCATAACCATCACTGATGATGTAAAATATGCTTCCAGGAAACAGGTCTTTGGCTCTTTTTGATAATTATTATTAGTTCCATACAATGCACATTCATGTCCTAATTATGGTGATGGAAGTCCCTGGAATATGTAAGGACAGGTTAACAGTACAACTAGAGTTCAAGGAAGTAGTTTCATATCAACAATAGGCTATAAAGTTGGTGTAGGTTAAAGACAGTGAAGGGGAGGTTTCTTTAGTTGCCTTGGAGACGGGGGTGGGGCCGCCGCTCGCGGAAACTGCCTTTAAATATGTCGTTGGAGTGAGAGGTTTTACACAGTCTCATTTGGATTGTACACTGAACTAGGCTACATAGTATAGTATCAGGGAAAACAACCAGGTACCGACCGTCGCCCTGAACACTATCCAGTTAGGACAAGACAATCAGAACTATGTGTGGTAAGAACGGATAGCCTACATCTAATCTAGATAATCGGGAGACAAATTACGCATTACTCATAACAAGCAATAGCCTACAGTAGGCTCGTCTAGTAGAGACTATTGGAATAGTACAATAGTATTAGCTATGTTGTTATTGTAATGTAAAACCAGTCCATTGGGAGCCGTACCAAGGCAAACAGTTTTTGTGTGTGTGTGTCTCTAACACTGTGTCAATGAGGTGCCATCCTTGTAGGCAATTTACATGCCACCGTTGGCCAATTACTTAAATATAAACCTAGATTATATATAAATATAACTTGTATTATTTATAGTAATAACAAAATAGGTTATCAGTGTTCAGCAGCAGTCCATATATTGGTTGGACGACAATCCTTCTGCTTTAGACAATTGACATGCCAGTCTCAAGGCATGTTCTGAGCTGCTACGTGTCAATGTAGCTCCTTGGGGTATTAATGACAGGTCTGGCAACATTGTAGGCTATGACAGGTCGGGCAACATTGTAGGCTATGACAGGTCGGGCAACATTGTAGGCTATGACAGGTCGGGCAACGTTGTAGGCTATGACAGGTCGGGCAACATTGTAGGCTATGACAGGTCGGGCAACATTGTAGGCTATGACAGGTCGGGCAACATTGTAGGCTATGACAGGTCGGGCAACATTGTAGGCTATGACAGGTCGGGCAACATTGTAGGCTATGACAGGTCGGGCAACGTTGTATTATGTTCAGATTATGATGATGGGCTACATCAATAGGATACCATCAGCCCAGGAGCGGCATTCTCAAATATTAAATTGAACGAAATTTTGGCTATGCTTAAAGATATGTACTCTCATCCGAGTCGTTGGACTCTAGGCCTATGCACTATGCACATTTATGTTGCTTAAATATGATTTTGCATTATCAAAAAATATATGATTGTATGCTATTTAAATGCTTTAGGGTTCTAATAGTAACTATTTGCCCCGAAGTGAAGCAATCCAAGCAAAGCTTTACAGCCAACTGTAAATGTAAGTCGGCCAGTTTCTTCCTGGCATCTCCGACTGTAAATCTAGGTCTGTTCGTTTCCTCCCGGAATCTCCCCCGGGATTTGGCCTAAAGTTAGCCTACCTGGTTGAGGCGAACACTGCGCGCAATGTGCTCCTCTCAATGGCCACCTGTGTTGCTCTGAATCCAAACTCCCTCCAGCGTGGTGCACATACTGGGACCTTTAATTGCAGACGTCACGACCATTTGAGGCGCTCTCCAGAGCATTATGTGTCATTCGCCTTTGATAAGAAACCAATGTAGGCTACACTGTATTGGATATTTAATTCATTCCTCGGTAAGGTTGCTCATTGAGACAGGCCCTTTATATCCCAATCAGACAGCCCCAAATGTTCTGTAAACAACAGCGGGAGATGCTGGTAGGAAATCAAAACAAAAAGGCAGTGACTTTGTCAGCTGCTACAGAGTCAGTGTTCACAGAATGTCCTTCATACAATACAACAGTGAATATTCAGTGTGTCCTTTGGCATCACTCACTATCATTTGATATGAGAATAACTCATTACAAGTTTATTGACCATCAACCCACACCCTAGGTGCCACAAAAACTTAAATATGCTAAACATTGTGTCAAAAAACACTAAACCTATTTTCAGCATCACACTCATGCATCATCAACACGGATGATTAATTTGCACCACTATGAGTCTCCCATGAAGTGGCTTTTTTATTTCCAAAGCTGTGATTATATGATTCCATTACTTCTCCAGTTGGCCAGGGATTAGTTTGTTGATACACACTTTTAATGATATATTTTGATTTCCATTCATGTCTTAGCTGTCTCAGTTGGCCATGTCAGTAACTTATATGCGTAGGCCACTGTCTCCATGTTCACCACACATTATAGAGGATCATATTCCCAAACACAGGAATAGAGAATTATGAACAACAGAAAAATGTTGGGATACTGACTGTGTTGTTACGTTCTGACCTTAGTTCCTTTGTTTTGTCTTTGTTTATATGGTCAGGGCGTGAGTTGGGGTGGGCAGTCTGTTTGTTTTTCTATGTTTGGTTTCTGTGTTCGGCCTAGTATGGTTCTCAATCAGAGGCAGGTGTCGTTAGTTGTCTCTGATTGAGAATCATACTTAGGTAGCCTGGCTTTCAGTTTTGGGTTGTGGGTGTTTGTCTTCCGTGTCAGTGTTTGTCGCCACAGGGGACTGTTTCGTTCATTTCACGCTGCGTTTTGGTCCTCCGATCCTTCTCGCTTCTCCTCCTCAGAAGAGGAGGACGAGATCCCTTACAGCAGTACAGTACTTGCCGCCTCAACTGTTTTCTAAACCATAGTCTAGTACTGGATGGATAATCTACATTAAAAGTACACACTGCTCAAGTCTTTCAGTGAAAGTACTCATAAAACAGCTTGAGTTGACTGTAACGATAGACCGAAAGAGGGTGAAATAAGTAAATAGTCTTTCTCTCGTTCTCTCTCCCCTCCCTCACCCCTTTATCCCCTCTTTTTTGACCTCATTGCAGGGATCTTTGCCTACCTGAATTACTGTGTGCCTCGCACCAGAAAGGAAATATTTGAGACATTGGTGAAGGGACTGCAGAGGTTGGAGTACAGAGGCTACGATTCAGCAGGTAAGGCCCTGAGTATCACCCTGAACACACAACAGCTCCTTCACACTAAAGCCCACAGAGCACCACTCCCACAACTGCATCTCACTATGTTTTATCCAGTCTTACTTTGGAACTGCACAGCGGGTATATGGCTTCAAGCACAGTTATGACAAACATTAGTAAAACCACTGTCATTACACTGTAAAACCCCCAAAACAAGTTATTCCTTCACTATGTGCTTCAGGGCGGTTAAGCAGTGAGAATATTGATACAGAGACTCTGTGGTGGTACTGAAGGTATGATATCTAATCACTTACAGTTGAGTGCGGCCGGTTACTATCAGTTATCATGCCGATGAGTGCATTGTCCTCCTATGTTGACATGCAGGGTACTGTTGAAGCAGGTTGTTACGTGCCTCCTAAAGGAGGGAGGACCAGGAATCAGGAGCAGGAGAGCAAGGAAGTCCCAGTGGCACAATAGCTAATTGAGCAGTCCCAAATCAACTACAACATGGGACTGAAACACGCCCAAACGAGGTCGACACTCACACAGGGAAATAAACGCTACACACGGAGGAGAAACCTCTACTCCTAAACTCATACCAAACGGCCCAACTGCCGTGAGAAAAGAAAACCCCGTGGTGCAGACACGCACCCCTAACAACATAACCACAGAAAACAATCCCACACAAAGACTAGCAGGCAGTGGAGGTAAATATACCCACCGAAATCAACTAATAAGACACAGGTATAAACACCAAGAGAGACACAAACGAAAAGGAAAATTGATTGGTGGCAGCAAGTAGGCCGGCGACGACGACCGCCGAGCACCGCCCGAACAGGGAGAGGAGCCACCGTCGGTGGAATCTGTGACACAGGTGTACACGTGATCACATGGTCCATTTGAAACTGGGTGTGGACATGCCATCTAGCTGGCGTACCAGTGGGCAAAAGGTAGCTCTAATACCTTATTACTTCCACCCATCTGATCCATTGGGTAGTAGGATCTCGGCTACAGTGGGTCCTCCTTTAAAAGTTGCTAGCTTACACCGCGGGTCTCAGAGGTACCCAGCGTCACGGCTTCATTGTTCCGGACCACCGCAAGGGGGAGTTAGAGCACTCGTTATGCATTTGGGTTCCAAGGATTTATATGACCAATCATATTGCGTGGTTCCAATGACGAATTTGACACGAGCCACCTGACTCTGGTGACTTTCTTCAGCAAAGATGGCTGACAAAACATTACGGTGGAAGCTAATTTAAGTAATTATAATGTCATAACGAGTTATGGAAAAAATTTACAATTGAGAGAAATATGTTAGTGAATGTAGAAGTCTACAAAAAAATTCAGAGGTCTTGGCTGATTTCTTTTGATTTTCCCATGATGTCAAAGCAAAGATGTACTGAGTTTGAAGGTAGGCCTTGAAATACATCCACAGGTGCACCTCCAATTGACCCGAATGATGTCAATTAGCCTATCAGAAGCTTCTAAAGCCAAGACATAATTTTCTGGAATTTTCCAAGCTGTTTAAAGGCACAGTAAACATAGTGTATGTAAACTTCTGACCCAACGGAATTGTGATACAGTGAATTGTAAGTGAAATAATCTGATCATTTCCAAAAATGTTTAAACCTGTTTTTGCTTTTTCATTCTGGGGTATTGTGTGTCGATTGATGAGCGGGGAAAAAAAGCAATTTAGTCCATTTTAGAATAAGGCCACAAAATGTGGAAAAACTAAAGAGGTCTGAATACTTTCAGAATTAACTGTACACAGTTGAAGTCGGAATTTTACATACACTTAGGTTGGAGTCATTAAAACACGCACTTCAACTGTCTTCTGACTGTAATTAGAGCGATGTTGATGTCGTGTAGTGATGCCAGCCGATTACAGATTGCCTTTGCCGATTGCTCATCATCTTCATGAATATAAGCAAGTTTCACCAGAAATAAAGAATTTGAAATAACACACTGGCCAAAATATTGTTACTTTTTAAACAAAGCGATTTATTATTATTATTATTAAAAATTAATTTAGAATGATTTAAAAGCCCCATAGATATTCTCAGATATTCTCACAGATCCTTTCAGAAAATTTAGAGTCCTCCAATCCTCTAAATGTAATTGTTGGTGGAGAGTCACGTCATGGCAATAAAATATGTTTTGATATACTGTAGGCCTACCAGAGGCGAAATGAGTCTCACTAGTGTTGAGTAATGTGTTGTTAAAAATGGTGTATGTCTTGTTTATTTCAAGAGCATATTGAAGTTAGAAGCAAAATCCTACAACTATTTTAGCACCGTTTCTCGCTGCTCTGAGGCAAGCATGGGGACTGGTCTTGATAAACCAATGACATTATTATTTTCTCTTCATCTCCGTTTGTGTATTTGTTAGACAAGATTTAGAAAATTAAGGTGCAGAAATGTTATGATCTTAGTGTAACCTTTTTTTTAACTAGGCAAGTCAGTTAAAAACAAATTCTTATTTACAATGACAGCCTACTCCTTCCTCCCGTTGTACAGCTCCATATTTTCCAATCCATCCTAATGGAAACCTGAAAGTTTCGTTTTTCTCTGAATAGAAACACCATAATATTAATCAAATTAATTAAGCCAAATTTCTTAAAATCAATCCATATACTATGTTATTACAAAAAGGTTTTAAATGATCTGTTAATGCCAATACGGAAGACTATCAAAAGCTTCTCAAAGATGCCCTCTGGTGGTCAAACTAGCAATAACTTGCACTAACAGAAAAAATGGCTGACAAATAAACTCAGCAAAAAAAGAAACGTCCTCTCACTTTCAACTGCGTTTATTTTCAGGAAACTTAACATGTATAAACATAACAAGATTCAACAACTGAGACATAAACTGAACAAGTTCCACAGACATGTGACTAACAAAAATTTAATAATGTGTCCCTGAACAAAGTGGGTGGCCAAAATTAAAAGTAACACTCAGTATCTGCTGTGGCCACCAGCTGCATTAAGTACTGCAGTGCATCCCCTCCTCACGGACTGCACCAGATTTGCCAGTTCTTGCTGTGAGATGTTACCCCACTCTTCCACCAAGGCACCTGCAAGTTCCCGGACATTTCTGGGGGGATTGACCCTAGCCCTCACCCTCCTATCCAACAGGTCCCAGATGTGGTTAATGGGATTGAGATCCAGGTTCTTCACTGGCCATGGCAGAACACTGACATTCTTGTCTTGCGGGAAATCACACACAGAACGAGCAGTATGGCTGGTGGCATTGTCATGCAGGAGGGTCATGTCAGGATGAGCCTGCAGGAAGGATACCACATGAGGGAGGAGGAGGTCTTCCCTGTAATGCACAGCATTGAGATTGCCTGCAATGACAAGAAATTCAGTCCGATGATGCTGTGACACACTGCCTCAGACCATGATGGACCCTCCGCCTCCAAATTGATCCCAATCCAGAGTACAGGCCTCGGTGTAACGCTTTCCTTCGATGATAAACGTGAATCCGACCATCACCCCTGGTCAGACAAAATCGTGACTCGTCAGTGAAGAGCACTTTTTGCCAGTCCTGTCTGGTCCAGCGACGGTGGGCTTGTGCCAATAGGCGACATTGCTGCCGGTGATGTCTGATGAGGACCCGCCTTACAACAGGCCTACAAGCCCTCAGTCCAGCCTCTCTCAGCCTATTGCGGACAGTCGGAGCACTGATGGAGGGATTGTATGTTCCTGGTGTAACTCGGGCAGTTGCTGTTGCCATTCTGTACCTGTCCCACAGGTGTGATGTTCGGATGTACCGATCCTGTGCAGGTGTTGTTTCACGTGGTCTGCCACTGCGAGGACGTTCAGCTGTCCCTCCTTTCTCCCTGTAGCGCTGTCTTAGGCGTCTCACAGTACGGACATTGCAATTTATTGCCCTGGCCACATCTGCAGTCCTCATGCCTCCTTGCAGCATGACTAAGGCACGTTCACGCAGATGAGCAGGGACCCTGGGCATCTTTCTTTTGGTGTTTTTCAGAGTCAGTAGAAAGACCTCTTTAGTGTCCTAAGTTTTAAGAACTGTGACCTTAATTGCCTACCGTCTATAAGCTGTTAGTGTCTTAACGACTGTTCCACAGGTGTATGTTCATGAATTATTTATGGTTCATAGAACAAGCATGGGAAACAGTGTTTAAACCTTTACAATGAAGATCTGTGAGTTTTATTTTTATTTTTACGAATTATCTTTGAACGACAGGGTCCTGAAAAAGGGACTTTTTTGTTGTTGCTGAGTTTAGATAACGTGCCACAGAATGCTGCAGCAGCCCGCAAGGTGTGCCACACACAGTATGACACAACTTTTAAAGGAGGAACCACTGTAGGGGTTGATTTTGGGATAGGGCATCGGTCAACAGGGTTCAGAAAAATGAGATGAGGTGAACCCAGAAAGCAAAGAATGCAGTGGTAGAGAGTCCTGAACATGTGAGGAGAGAATCTGTTGCCCCTATTCCTGTTCTGAGCCTCACCATACACCAATGATATCTGCCTCACTGATATTTACTATTGCTTTGGCACATGTTTAACATGATTTTTAAATGACTACCACATCTCTGTACCCAACACAAATAATTTTCTGTAAGGTCCCTAAGTCAAGCATTGAATTTCAAGCACAGATCCAACCACAAAGATGTTTGTTAATGGCACCTATTGGTAGAAGGGTAACAAACAAAAAAGCTGACATTTAATATCCTTTGAGCTTTGTGCAGTTATACATTTTACACTGTGGATGGTGTATCAATACACCCAGTCATGACAAAGGTACAGGTGCCCTTCCTGAATCAGTTGCCGGTGAGGACGGAAACCGCACAGGGATTTCAGCATGAGGCCAATGGGGATTTTAAAACAGTTACAGAGTTTAAAGGCTGTGATACGAGATAACTGAGGATGGATCAACAACATTGTAGTTACTCCACAATACTAACATAAATTACAGAATGAAAAGAAGGAAAATAAGCAACATAATAAAAAAAAGGTACTACATTTTTTTGTCCTGAATAAAATGTGTTATGTTTGGTGCAAATCCAACACAACACATCACTGAGTACCAGTCTTCATATCTTCATAGTTTGTCATCTGCAAGGACTAGGGACTTTTTTTAGGATAAAAAGATAGAAATAGAGCTAAGCACAGGCAAAATCCTAGAGGAAAACCCGGTTCTGTCTGCTCTCCAACACTGGGAGACAAATTTGTTACAGTTGTCCTAGTTACAGTTTTGACTTAAAATGTATGGCAAAACTTGTAAATGGCTGTCTAGCAATGATCAACAACCAACTTGACAGAGCTTGACATTTTTTTAAAGAATGGGCAAACATTGTACAGTCCAGGTGTGCAAAGCTGTTAGAGACTTACCGAGAAAGACTCACAGCTGAAATCGCTGCCAAAGGTGATTCTAACATGTGTTCGTTCACACACACACACACACACACACACACACACACACACACACACACACACACACACACACACACACACACACACACACACACACACACACGTGTGTGACCTACGTGAGCTGGTTGATATTCACAAGAGATTCCACAATAATCAGCTCTTTCCTCTGATAGGTCCGTTATAAAGGTTTTGTATTATTTCAGGCAGTAGTTTTGAAAGTAGTGCTAACGAGCCACAACAGGTCCTCGGAAATGGTGTACTATGACATCCATTTTGTATGACATGTGACGTCCTGCAAAAAAATGTAATATATATTTAGCAATTCGTATGATATTGTTGCAAATCCAATTTGTACAAAATGTTATGAATTTGTTCTTCCAGATCTTGTTCAATCTCTTTAATTGAGTCTTTCAAACACGTTTTCAAATTTGACATGAACACTGCCTCAGTTGAAGTTGAACTGATTCATTGACTAGCCTTGCAGCAGGTTTAGCCTTCATTGACCATGATTGGCTCAGGGTTGGTATTGCTCTACATTTGCCTCAGTAGTTTTTCTCTCGTGTCTCAGGCATCGCTGTGGATGGTGACAAAAACACGACGACAGATGGCATCAACAAAAACAACATCGTTCTCATTAAGAAGAATGGCAAAGTCAAGGCCCTGGATGAAGAGCTCTACAGTAGGTCTTATGGATACATTTCTCTCATTCCCTCATCACATTCCTCTCCTCTGGCGTCACATATATGATTCCAAAGACTCCTATGGCCTGTACCTCTTTCTTCATGGTAACTTATTTTCTGCCTCACAACCCTTCTAGTGCATTTCTCTCCCTCTTCTATCTCTCCTCACGCTTTCCCTTCTGCTCTGTCCTAACCAAATACCTCTTTAATGAAAGAGGGTACAGTGTAGGGTTATGGTAAGACATTGAGCTCGGCTGAATTACCAGACGAACGTAGTCTGTCCTCTGTCAGCTTCACCCTATCAATGTACCCATTATTGACTGACGTTAAGTCGTATCATGTTACTGGTCAATCATTGATAGAATACCTTTGTTCGTATTGTTGATCAGTGCTTGATGTGTTTTGTGATCAGAGAAAGACTGCATGGATCTGGAGGTGGAGTTGGACACACACTTTGGCATGGCTCACACACGCTGGGCCACACACGGAGAACCCAGCGCCCTCAACAGCCACCCCCTCCGCTCCGACAAGAACAATGGTAACACACACTCACCTGTGTACACATACACACACACACACACACACAGTTCATACCTACACACAACATACAGTGCAGACATACACACCAACCCACTGCTCTGTCATGGCTTTGACAAAGTTCTCTGGAATGGCGGTGTCAGTCAGTCAGGTGAGCTAGTTTTTTTCTGGTTACTGATTGGCCAGAGATATCAATGTGTAAAACACACCTTACATACTGTGATCGGGCCTTGCCTCCCCGCAGCTCTCTCTTATAGGGAGAGTTCTAGGGGAGTGTGGGAGGCCTCAGTGAAAGGAGTATTTACACACTTCCAAACGTAGAACATGAGATGGACAGAGAGAATCAGCCTTTCACAGAGGCCAGCCAGACAGACAGGGTCTTGTTCAGTTGACTTTAAACACAGCCATATCCTTCCTCAGGCACACCTTTCATATGTGTTCTTTGTGCTAAAAATAACTATGTTCAGTGTCATTTTAGTTCTAGTTCTGACCGCCACATGCAAAGGTGTGTGTGCATATGTCAGCACTCAGGATACACTCCTTAACTAAGCAGTCAGGCAGGAATTACAGGAATTGCTGTTAAGATACCTTTGGTCATGTAGTGTATGTGGACACCTGCTTGTCGAACATCTCATTCCAAAATCATGGGCATTAATATGGAGTTGGTCCCCCATTTGCTTCAAAAACAGCTTCCACTCTTCTGGGAAGGCTTTCCACTAGATGTTGGAACATTGCTGCGCGGACTTGCTTCCATTCAGCCACAAGAGCATTAGTGATGTCAGGCGCTGATGTTGGGCGATTTGGCCTGGCTCGCAGTCGGTGTTCCAATTCATCCCAAAGGTGTCCGATTAGGTTGAGGTCAGGGCTCTGTGCAGGCCAGTCAAGTCCTTCCTCGCCGATCTCGTCAAACCATTTGTGTACGGAACTCTTTTTGTGCACAGGAGCATTGTCATGCTGAAACAGGAAAGGGCCTTCCCCAAACTGTTGCCATAAAGTTGGAACCACAGAATCGTCTAGAATGTCATTGTATGCTGTAGTGTTAAGATTTCCCTTTACTGGAACTAAGGGGCCTAGCCCGAACCATGAAAAACATGCCCAGACCATTATTCCTCCTTCACCAAACTTTACAGTTGACACTATGCATTTGGGCAGGTAGGGTACTCCTAGGATCCGCCAAACCCGGATTCATCTGTTGGGCTGCCACATGGTGAGGCATGATTCATCACTCCAGAGAAGGCATTTCCACTGCTCCAGATCCAATGGCGGCGAGCTTTACACCACTCCAGCCGACGCCTGGCATTGTGCATGGTGATTTTAGGCTTGTGTGCGGCTGCTCGGCCATGAAAACCCATTTCATGAAGCTCCCGACTAACAGTTCTTGTGCTGACGTTGCTTCCAGAGGCAGTTTGAAACTCGGTACTGAGTGTTTCAACCAAGGACAGACGATTTTTACACGCTAAGTGCTTCAGCTGAGCAGTTGTTGCTCTTAAACATTTTGCTCTTAAACATTTCCACTTCACAATATCAGCGCTTACAGTTGACCGGGGGAGCTCTAGCAGGGCAGAAATTTGACTAACTGACTTGTTGTAAAGGTGGCATCCTATGACGGTGCCACATTGAAAGTGACTGAGCTCTTCAGTAAAGGCCATTCCACTGCCAATGTTTGTCTATGGAGATTGCATGGCTGTGTGCTCGGTTTTATACACCTATCAGCAATGGGTGTGGCTGAAATCGCTGATTCCACTCATTTGAAGGGGTGTCCACATGCTTTTGCCCATGTAGTGTATGATAAGAGGAGTTCCTAACTGATTTCTCACTGTCTCTATTTCCTGACTGATTTCTTGCTGTCTCTATTTTCCCTCAGAGTTTGTTGTCATCCACAATGGCATCATCACCAACTACAAAGAGTTAAAGAAGTACCTGGTAAGAACAAGTCCTTCTCTACCCCTCCACTCCGCTGTCTGTATTTCTATAGTTCTACTCTATTTAAGTATAAATTACTCCACCGTAAAGTTCAGCTTGTTTTGGGTCACACCCTTGGTAATGGACCGAGATATGATCAGAAGGGTTATAGGATTTAAAGTCCTCTGTCATCCATTGCCTTTGACGATCTTCGTTCTGGGTCCTTTGTTTTGGACTTTTTGACCGATGACTCTTGCACTGTTCTACACAAATGCAAGTGAATTGAAATGGCATTAACAAAGTAGCAATGATCAATGTTGGCTTAGGCTAACATGGAAACCATACAGCGTATCTTTTATCTTCTGAGTCAGCTTGCCTTTTGTCTGTCTTGTTTTGTCAGTCCAGTTTAGCTGGTTCTGCCCAGCCAGCACATAATGAATAATATTCTGAGAACCATGTGTTTTTTAGAGCTTGGTGAGAGCGTGGTTGTCCTATGGTTATTTTGCATACAACCTTCCCACAACTTTCTGGGAATGGTGCATGATAGTTGCTTGGCTTTGGAACATTCTATTTTCTTAGAAGATTTTCTAAAAGCTCAAATTTCAATTTTGGTAATGTTTTAAGAATGTTCTCCAACTGGTTTGACATTAGGAATGATCTAAAATATTTCAGAGAATGTTAAGAAACAACATTATTCTGTGGGAATTTCGGTACTTCAGCATAATGTTTCCTACACATTTCCTCGTGTGCTATTTAAAATGTTGTTCTCAAATTGTCCGAGAACGTTATGAAACAACGTTTACAGCAAGATGGCACCGACAGACATGGCAGCTCTGATTCTAGCTCCTAAGCAACTTTGCAGTATTTGTTTTTTTGTGTTATTTCTAACACTATTAGCCCAGAACATTTTTTTGTTTTATTACATTCAGCCGGAAATAACTTTTGGATATCAGAGCAACGTTAACTCACCAGCACTACGACCAGGAATACGACTTTCCCGAATTGGATCCTTTGTTCACACCCCCCAAGGCAATTGAACTTATCCCAGAGGCTGCTTCAAGATGCCACCGGCGGAGAAAAGGTATTCGGAGTGGACTTCTAGTCCGACTCAGGAGGCGGGCACACCATCCACCGCTTCCGAGTATATTACTCGCTAATGTTCAGTCTCTGGACAATAAATGATAACGTACAGAAACCTGGCCTTCTAGGCAGAGTTGCAAGGAAAAATACATATCTCAGACTGGCTAATTAAAATAAAAGATTAAGATGGGCAAAAGAACACAGACAATAGGCAGAGGAACTCTGCCTAGAAGGCCAGCATCCTGGAGTCGCCTCTTCACTGTTGACGTTGAGACTGGAGTTTTGCGGGTACTATTTAATGAAGTTGCCAGTTGAAGACTTGTGAGGTGTCTGTTTCTCAAACTAGTCACTCTAATGTACTTGTCCTCTTGTTCAGTTGTGCACCAGGGCCTTCCACTACTCTCTATTCTGGCTAGAGCCAGTTTGTGCTGTTCTGTGAAGGGAGTAGTACCCAGCATTGAACAAGATCTTCAGTTTATTGGCAATTTCTCGCATGGAATAGCTTTCATTTCTCAGAACAATAATAGACTGATGAGTTTCAGAAGAAAGTTCTTTGTTTCTGGCCCTTTTGAGCCTGTAATCAAACCCACAAATGCTGATGCTCCAGATACTCAACTAGTCTAAAGAAGGACAGTTTTATTGCTTCTTTAACCAGGCCAACAGTTTGCAGCTGAGCTAACATAATTGCAAAATGGTTTTCTAATAATCAATTAGCCTTTTAAAATGATAAACTAGGATAAGCTAACACAACGTGCCATTGGAACACAGGAGTGATGGTTGCTGATAATGGGCCTCTGTATGCCTATGTAGATATTCCATAAAGAATCAGCCGTTTCCAGCTACAATAGTAATTTACAACATTAACAATGTCTTCACTGTATTTCTGATCAATTTTTATGGTATTTTAATGGACAATAAAATAGCTTTTCTTTCAAAAACAAGGACATTTCTAAGTGACCCCAAACTTTTGAATGGAAGTGTATATACTGTACTCCCTATTCTACTGTATTTTAGTCAATGCTATTCTGACATTGCTCGTCCTAATGTTTATATATTTCTTAATTCCATTATTTAACTTTTAGATTTGTGTGTGTTGTTGTGAATTGTTAGATATTACTGCACTGTTGGAGCTAGGAACACAAGCTTTTGACTACACCTGCTAAATGTGTGTATGTGACCAATACAATTTGATTTGATTTCTGTGTGAATTTCAGTACTTCCACAGAACATTTCACACAGGTTCCCGTGTGGTTCTATTTCATGTCATATTTTACTATATTCTGGGAAAGTTATAAAAATGGTGTGACTTTAGCGATGTTCTTAGAACATTCAGATAACGTATGGTTCTCTTTTGGCAATATTCTGGGAATGTAAAAAAAAAGGAAATTGTACACATTAACATCAATAAACTCTACATTATTTTCTCAGAACATTAAGAAGGCTTTCCATTAAAAAAAAACAGGAGAAAAATGTTGTAACATTCAGAGAACGTTCTAAAAATGTTATTTAAAAATATATACATTTGGTTCTCAGCATCAAACAAAATCTCTCTATCCTCAATCATCTTAAGTGTGTTTAGGTGTGTCGGCGCACCAACTATTTGGTCACACCTGATCTTAATGAGTTCTTGTTTCCTTTGAAACGGGGTGTGTTTGAGTAGACAAAAATAAACAGCTTCGTATGCGTAAAAGAACATGGCATGCTATCTCCATCCTGGTGGTGCAGTGGACTTCCATGGGTAGAGAACAGAAGATCATAGGTTTGAATCTTACTGATGCCGTGTCACAATAAAAAATAAATGTGTTCACATGATTATTGCCTAAGGAAATGAATGTACAGTGCCTTGCGAAAGTATTCGGCCCCCTTGAACTTTGCGACCTTTTGCCACATTTCAGGCTTCAAACATAAAGATATAAAACTGTATTTTTTTGTGAAGAATCAACAACAAGTGGGACACAATCATGAAGTGGAACGACATTTATTGGATATTTCAAACTTTTTTAACAAATCAAAAACTGAAAAATTGGGCGTGCAAAATTATTCAGCCCCTTTACTTTCAGTGCAGCAAACTCTCTCCAGAAGTTCAGTGAGGATCTCTGAATGATCCAATGTTGACTTAAATGACTAATGATGATAAATACAATCCACCTGTGTGTAATCAAGTCTCCGTATAAATGCATCTGCACTGTGATAGTCTCAGAGGTCCGTTAAAAGCGCAGAGAGCATCATGAAGAACAAGGAACACACCAGGCAGGTCTGAGATACTGTTGTGAAGAAGTTTAAAGCCGGATTTGGATACAAAAAGATTTCCCAAGCTTTAAACATCCCAAGGAGCACTGTGCAAGCGATAATATTGAAATGGAAGGAGTATCAGACCACTGCAAATCTACCAAGACCTGGCCGTCCCTCTAAACTTTCAGCTCATACAAGGAGAAGACTGATCAGAGATGCAGCCAAGAGGCCCATGATCACTCTGGATGAAATGCAGAGATCTACAGCTGAGGTGGGAGATTCTGTCCATAGGACAACAATCAGTCGTATATTGCACAAATCTGGCCTTTATGGAAGAGTGGCAAGAAAGCCATTTCTTAAAGATATCCATAAAAAGTGTTGTTTAAAGTTTGCCACAAGCCACCTGGGAGATACACCAAATATGTGGAAGAACGTGCTCTGGTCAGATGAAACCAAAATTGAACTTTTTGGCAACAATGCAAAACGTTATGTTTGGCGTAAAAGCAACACAGCTGAACACACCATCCCCACTGTCAAACATGGTGGTGGCAGCATCATGGTTTGGGCCTGCTTTTCTTCAGCAGGGACAGGGAAGATGGTTAAAATTGATGGCAAGATGGATGGAGCCAAATACAGGACCATTCTGGAAGAAAACCTGATGGAGTCTGCAAAAGACCTGAGACTGGGACGGAGATTTGTCTTCCAACAAGACAATGATCCAAAACATAAAGCAAAATCTACAATGGAATGGTTCAAAAATAAACATATCCAGGTGTTAGAATGGCCAAGTCAAAGTCCAGACCTGAATCCAATCGAGAATCTGTGGAAAGAACTGAAAACTGCTGTTCACAAATGCTCTCCATCCAACCTCACTGAGCTCGAGCTGTTTTGCAAGGAGGAATGGGAAAAAATTTCAGTCTCTCGATGTGCAAAACTGATAGAGACATACCCGAAGCGACTTACAGCTGTAATCGCAGCAAAAGGTGGCGCTACAAAGTATTAACTTAAGGGGGCTGAATAATTTTGCACGCCCAATTTTTCAGTTTTTGATTTGTTAAAAAAGTTTGAAATATCCAATAAATGTCGTTCCACTTCATGATTGTGTCCCACTTGTTGTTGATTCTTCACAAAAAAATACAGATTTATATCTTTATGTTTGAAGCCTGAAATGTGGCAAAAGGTCGCAAAGTTCAAGGGGGCCGAATACTTTCGCAAGGCACTGTATCCTATCTGTGCGTGTTACAAAAAGTTTACCCCAAATAAGCTAGCAGTGTTAGTAAAAGACTTTTCAAATCCTTCCAAATAACCTATAATTTCCATTCTCAAAGCATTAATAAATCCTCCCAGGAAAACTTTGAAAGGAACCAGAGTAAAATGTTCTCAGAACCTCCCTGCAACTTAAAAATGAACTTTCCAAGAACCGGCAAGATGTTCACTTTTGTTCTTAGAACGTTTAAAAAACGTTTTGTTTTACTGGTCAAGAAACGTATGGCTTTGATCCCACAACCAAAGTGAAACCAAAAACATTAGTTCCCACAACTTCCAAGGAACCAAATGTGCTAGCTGGGTACCTTCTCCTCAGCTATAATGGATATTCAAGCAGGAGACACTGAATAGTAACTGATAGCTACCTCTACTGGTTTTGCTAGTTATCACTCATAATTCTTAGGGTATAAAATATTGTTCTTACCCATCCTAGCAGATATCCATCCCAAGGCAATTATATCCTAGCAGACAGTAAAAAAAAGTGACAATAAATCATGTTTTGTGAACCATGCTGACTGTACTTACCTCCCCTTAGATCTGTTTGTGCTGAAGCCAACTCCTCTGACTATTGGTGTTATGCTAGCGGAGTTATTACTATGCTAGCTAATGCACATTTAACCTTTACTTTGGCAGGAAGTCCAATTGAGACCAAGGGAGCCTTGCATGAAAGCCCAGCAATTACACGATAAAAGTTAGAGGCATATCCGGGAGTGCTGCTTTCAGTAAACTTGTAACATTCATTCTGATCCCCACCCTCTTTCAGAACTCCAAGGGCTATGAGTTTGAGTCAGAGACGGACACAGAGGTCATCCCTAAACTTATCAAATACGTTTACGACAACCGAGAGAGAGAAGACCTGTCCTTCTCTACCCTGGTGGAGAGGGTCATTCAACAGCTGGTGAGTACTGGGACACCTCAATCAGTCAATACAATTTATTTATGAAGCCCTTTTTACATCAGCAGATGTCACAAAGTGCTTATTCAGAAACCCAGCCTTAAACCCCAAACAGCAAGCAATGCAGGTCGGGGTTCCATAGCCACAGGCAAAACAGCAGAAACTGGATCAGCAGCACGAACAGGTGGACTAGGGACGGGGATAGCCAGGAGTCATCAGGCCAGGTAGTCCTGAGGCATTGTCCTAGGGCTCAGGTTTTCCGGGACTAGAGAGATAGAGAGAGAGATACGAGAATTAGAGGGAGCATACTTAAGTTCGCACAGGACACCAGATAAGACACGAGAAATACACCAAATAGGACAGTCTGACCCTAGCCCCCCGGCACATAGACTATTGCAGCATAGATACTGGAAGCCGAGACGGGGGAGTAGGGGCGCACTGCGGCCCCGCCCAATGATACCCCTGGACAGGGCCAACCACTCAGGATATAACCCCACCCAATGTAGCGGATGTGAAACAGCTGGCTTAGTTAGCGGTGGTGCGCGCTAAATAGCGTTTCAATCGGTGACGTCACTTGCTCTGAGACCTTGAAGTAGTTGTTCCCCTTGCTTTGCAAGGGCCACGGCTTTTGTGGAGCGATGGGTAACGATGCTTCGTGGGTGACTGTTGTTGATGTGTGCAGAGGGTCCCTGGTTCGTGCCCGGGTATGGGCGAGGGGACGGTCTAAAGTTATACTGTTACACCAACACCTACTCTACTACTATGTTATTACTATAGTACTACTGCTGCTACTACTACTACATTTTTTGATTTTAGTAATTTAACAGAAACTCTTATCCAGAGTGACTGACAGTTAGTGCATACATATTAAGATAGCTGGGCGGGACAACACATCACAATCGTTTCAAGTACATTTTCCCTCAACAAAGTATTTATCAAAAAAGTCAAATAAGTGTTTTATTTTCTGTTTGGGGGAGGGGTGTCGGAGGCGGAGGCGACGTGAGATTTATTTAAAGTATTCTTCAAAAACTACTATGATGACGACGATTACTACTGCGGCTGCTTCTGCTACTACTACGAAACAAAAATGAACTGCTTAACAAAAATGACAAAACATCCCCTCAGATCCCATCTGGCCCTATGATGAATTCCATCTCTGAAACAGCATTGTAAGGGAGTGTTTTCAACAACAGAGCAACAATCTCCCCCAGTTCTCCTTGATGATGTCATCATCACACTGTCCAGTCTGGCCTCAAATTTGGCCGTCCCATTAATAGTGTTACGTCATCACCAAAACTGTCACCATGGCAACCACCCCAAAAACATCTTTAGTGACATCGCAATCTGTATCTGGTGAACAGGAGCGAGACACTTTTTCAATCCCCTTTGCACCAACTAGATTGCTCAGTCATTTTCTCTCTCTTTCTCTCTGTCTCGCTCAGTTCTTCACACACTCTTGTTGTTGAGTTTGGTCTTATTGGAGCCAGTCCTATATCAGCCACATCTCCCCTCTCCTTGGCTCACTGTAAAAGGTCTGAGAAGAACACAGAGGATAAAATGTACAGCTTCAGTGGGTTTGGGCTAATAGGAACCAGACCAGAACAGACCCCTTACATCCTAATGACCACTGCTCCTCCCCCTCCCCCTTCTCTCCTCCATCTCTCTCCCACCCTTGGTGAGAGTGCTGGCAGTGTGTTGGAAACAGAGCTGGTTTTATACAATAGAGGTCTTATTCCTCCTAACTTCCCTGAACATCGACCCCCCCCCCCCCCCCCCCCCCATCCCTTCCACACATCCCCACTACTACCCCCACGAGGGGAAACAGATGGAAAGACTGTCTCCAAAAAGAAATAGGACATTTCAATGTTGTTGTGTGATGTCACTGTGGGTCTGTTCGACTGAAACTGTCCTCTACATTTTCCTTCGCTGTATTTTTTCTTTTTACAATTCCTTCTCATTTTCAACCTTCTCCTCTTCCTCGTCATCATCATCATCATGGACCCTAACAGACATGTTTGTATTCTCTCCTCTTTGTCATCCTGTCTTAGGAGGGGGCCTTCGCTCTGATGTTTAAAAGCAGTCATTTCCCCAGAGAGGCGGTAGCCACCAGGTCAGTATCCATGTCCACTCACATATCTCTGTCTGTCTGGCCTATGCCATGACCTCACATAAGTCTGTCTATATATATGTACAGTATATATTTATATTGCTCATTCTAATATTTCTATATTTCTTAATTCATTTATTTGTATTGGTTTTGCGTGTATCGTTTTGTATTGTTAGGTATTAATGCACGGTTGGGAACATAAGCATTTGCTACACCCGCGATAACATCTGCGAAGTTTGTGTGCAAAATTTGATTTGAAAGGATCAACGCCCATTGGCATTGACTAGTCGTCTCAGCTATCGCCACAATAAAGCAATAACAGCTTGACTCTATATAGCCCTATATTGATCTTCAGACTGTCTCTGCCAAGCTTCTATTCCATCTAATTAATGTCATGTATGATGACATCACTCTTCCCTAGCTACAGCTCCCTGCCCAGCGTAAAGAACTGTCAGAGAAGAGAAGGATACAGTAAGCAGAGGGAAAGAAAAGAGCGTAATTGAGAAACGTGCCTGTTTTCTTTAAGCCTCAGGTGTGAATTACCCCAGCCAGGTGTAAGCTGTCAAACACAATGACTTAGAGATTTACGATTGTCATTTTTTTGATGGGAGTGTTATGTATGTCTGAGTACTTTTATCAGGTGCTTTGTGTACACACTGTCATAGGTCCTATTTGACACTATAGGAATAAAGGCTTGAGCTAGATTCAGGTTATTTTTGCCACACCCTCTCCCCCCACCTGCAGTGGACACTATTTCCCTACTTTCAAGGCCCATAATGCAATTCTTCAGAAAGTGTGCGTGGCTTCACAACATTTTCAGAGTTTAAGAAAATGGCAGAAATATGTGGCCGAAGTCCAACGAGAGCGGATACAAATTAATTTCTTTAACTAATTTTGACAAATGTTAAGAAAATGTCACACCCATCTGCACCTGCATCAGCCAATCAGAGAAGCACACATAGAGTAATGGAGATGAGAAGGCTAGAAACATGAGCAGGAACTGAACTCATCCAACTGTAGGGGAGAGGGTGGAAAAGGAGCAAGAAAGTGCTAGAGAAGAAGAGAGACAGCAAAGCTGTGTTCGAATACCCATACTAACATACTATTAGGTCATTTTAGTATACTGTAAACGAACGGTATAATTTCAGTTGAGCATACTAGAGCTACGCTTGTCTATTGGAAATTGATGCTCTTGCTAGCTTGTTAGCGTAACAAATGACTAGCTAGACATTTTATGACAAGTGTGTTATTAAATTTAATCTGGAGGGCCAGAGTACGATCTGGGTTTACCGGTAAACCCAGATCATTGTCAGATTTCCAGTTCATAAATTCAGAGCATTTTGCTCTCTCTCAGCACACTGGACACTAGTGATGGGCATTCTGGCTCTTTTGGCTCCCAAACGGCTCTTTAAAAAAATATGTTTTGTATTTTTTCAAGTCAAACAGTTTGCAATAGTTTGACTATGAATGGTGTTAAAACAAATCTAATTCAATTATTAAATAAAATCATACTCGACCTTAACCACAATGTATTTAAAATGCATTGGTTTGTTATGAAAAAGAATGCTATTAAACATTTGCATTTAAAGCATAACTTTTGAATGTATATAAACAAAGTGCTTTGAATTAGTTAAATATATTCATTAAAATATTTTGATTATTCATATCTTATTTTCTAACTATTTGTATAGATTCGGCTCTTCTGACATGCTTAGGGTCTTAGAGCCGACTCGGTAAGGAATGGCGCTGGAGAATATTAGCTGGTATGGGGAGTTTACATTTAATCAGGAACGGGCATGCAACAGGACAGGAACAGCGTCAGAACTGGGAAACACAAAGACAGACGGCAAACAATGCAGCAGCGGGGAACAGAGCTGGGGAAACGATAAATATAGGGGAGGTAATAAACAGGTGATTGAGTGAGTCCAATATCGCTGAAACGCGTGACGAGGGAAGGCAGGTGCGTAAATGATTGATGCAGGAGTACGTAATGCAGGGCAGCCCGGGGAAGAGCCGGAGCAGGCGTGACAGACTCGTTCGCGAACGACCCATCACTACTTAATTAGCCAAAATACGAAGTATACATGCAGTGGACACTATTTCCCTACTTTCAAGTTCCATAATGCAGTTCTTCAGAAAGTGTGCCTGGCTTCACAACGTTTTCAGAGTTTAAGAAAATGGCGGAAATATGCGGCCGAAGTCCAACGAGAGCGGATACAAATTAATTTCGACAAATGTTAAGAAATGTAATAAAGTAATGACTTTTCAAATAAGTTACACTATGTTGGCTGACAATTTGCTACGCTAGCCGCATAGCATTACAGCAGTATGTACCTGTATTTTAGCTAGTTACCTAACGTAGTCGGCTACTAATACATCGAACTTTCCAGGCAGTATATTAACTATCTGCTATCTAACTACCCAACGTTTATTGACTTGATTGTTCATATCATGCTTAGCTAAGTGGTATAGTCGTGTGCGTTTCAATTGAGTTAATAGCACTCATCTGAGTGTGCCAGAGCGCCGAATAACGGATGCATTTACGAAAGCTCAACACCGGTTGAATATGGTCAGTGTCGGTAAACGTCGGCACAAAAACCGTAATTAAATTGTTGCCAGCAGCACAGTTACATTCACCAATGCTCTGGATCACATTAAAACAGCCTAACCAGCTATGCTAGGGCGAGAGAAATGGTCAGTGAGGTGTTCTCTAATTTGTGTCTGGAAGTAGCTAGCCAACGTTAGCCAGTTAGCTTGGGTGCTTGACAGCTGTTGAACGCTCGGATCACCTCTACTCCTCCGCCAGAGCGTCCAGTAGTGATGGGTCGTTCGCGAACGAGTCGGCTCTTACTTAAGGCTCTTTCTTGTAGGTGAACGTTGGGACCCGGCTCGCACATCAGAGGAGCCGAATCTATTTATAAAAATATTTTAAAATGATATATGAATAATCAAAAGATAGCTAGCATTTGTTGCCCAAAGCTAACGTCATAAGGCTCCCGAGTGGCGCATCGGTCTAAGGCACTGCATTTCAGTGTTAGAGGTGTCACTACAGACCCTGGTTCGATTCCAGGCTGTATCACAAACGGCCGTAATTGGGAGTCCCATTGGGCGGTGCACAATTGGCCCAGCGTCGTCAGGGTTATGGTTTGGCCGGGGTAGGCCGTCATTGTAAATAAGAATTTGTTCTTGATTGACTTGCTTCGTTAAATAAAATAAAATAAACAGTGAGGTTTGACCGGACTGGGTTATGTGTTGTGAAGCTAGCCACAATAGTGGAAATGGCGACTGGCCTTCAAAATAAAAGTCCCTATTTGAAAGACGCAATATTTAGACAACATAATGTTAAAACAAGGTTGGAGTGTTGTAATTTGGAGCAATGAAATTGGGTATCAGTCTACTCAGTGACACCCACAGAACACAACTTGTGAAGAGTTTATGTAAATATTAGTCCCTTATCAGGGACTTTGAGGGAAATCACCTCCCAAGTCAGCCTATTGTGCGCACTGACAATCATATTCCACGGTACAGCCTTATTTAAGGATTGGGGATTAATTAAATGGTCTATCAGTCTACTCAGTACCCTAGTGCTTTTTTTCCAACGTCCTCCTCAGAGTTCTCAGACTCCAAAACATCCACGTTGTATTGTTTTTCCTCTGGAGTAGTGTTCAATACACATAGTAGGTTGACTGGTACTATAAATGTGGCTCAATTCAGTGGTTTCATAGTCCCGCAATAAGAGCTAATGCTAATTAGATGCTAATGTTCTCTGGGTGTCAGCGAGTGGACTGATACCCCATGTGATTGATCCACAATCCATATGCAATTCTAAAGTCTAATACAGCCATTGTGATTACAATAGATTCTTGTCAAATGATTGTCTTTTGTTGAATTTCTATAACATTCCAACCTAGTTTGGCATGATCTATTCAATTATGGAATAATTCCACTATGCGTATTAATTTGCATCACCGTCAATGACAGACCTTTATTTTGATGGCGAACCGCACGTTCCACTATTGTGGCTGATCTTCACATAGGTGGGTCCGCCCATTAATCAAATAAGATCTGTCTTATAAATGAGGGGTATTTTAGATGATGACACCTAGCTAGATAGTTAGCTAGCTAACTGTAGCTACTGAAACAGATTATGTCGTTTTGCTATATTTTTTGGGAAGAACATTGTTTGCATCCATCAGCTAGCTAGCTTTTTTTTAATGACCAGCACAGTCCAGAGCATGGGGAAGTGTATGCGCTCGCACGCAGCGGTGCGCGAGACAAAACTTTACCAGCATCATAGCATACCAATCGGTGAATAGTTGTGTCAAATGAAATACGAGTGATAGTGTAATCAATGTGTAATAACTACGTAAAAAATGTATGAACGTGTTAAATTATTATGTGGCGTGCAGTCAGACCTGACCAGACCTGTCCTGCTTGGTCAACAAGCTTATTTCACGAGTCAAATTGTGTTATTTTTTATTGATTTAACTAGGCAAGTCAGTTAAGAACAAATTCTTATTTACAATGGTGGCCTACTCAATCACAGCCGGATGTGATACAGTTTGGATTCGAATCAGGTACTGTAGTGACGTCTCTTGCACTGAGATGCAGTGCCTTAGACCACTGCTCCACTTGGGAGCATGTATTTAACATGTATCTTTTTTGACACATAAAGACCTAAAGGCGTTCCACAGTGTGTGTGTGTGTGCATGTGCTCGTGCATTTGTGTTTGTTCTCTCACACAAATCAAACAATTTATCTCCTGACCCCTCTGTCTTTCTCATGCTCGCCCTCTCTTTTCCCCTTTCTCCCTATCCCTCTATCCATCCCCTTTCTCTGTCTGTATCCTTCAGGAGAGGAAGTCCTCTGCTCATTGGTGTGCGGAGCAAGTATGAGCTGTCTGCAGAGCACATTCCAATCCAGTACAACACTGGTGAGCTCTGTTCCCCTCTATCAGACATTATCACTTTACAGTGTTCTTAAACCTCTCAGTCAGTGTTCCCACAGAAATTTGACTGTGTTATCAACCTAAAACACATCGTATTTCAATCAAACCACATCTCAACACATTCGGTTACATTATCTTCACGCACCGATCTCTTAATTTGAGATACGAGGGCGTAACTCATAAATATTGCACATGAGATTTGCATGAAAAGTTTGGTTATATGTCTGTAGTTCAAGTCCCGATTCAGGTCAATATGAAACACCCATAAATGAACTAATTAACTAACCAACTCATAAGCTAACCAACCAACCAGTCAGCTAACATAGTAATGCAGTTGTTTAAAGCTATCTGTGTTTGTGAGCAGTATCTGTATCTGTGTCCTAACACTAACAGTTGCAGTACTTACCATCTGATCCAGACTAATGGTTACGAAAGCCTGTTCTCCTGTGTGTGATAACGTGTCATAATCTAAGCCTAATCCCGTTTTGTCCGTAGCTCCGTACTACTCTGTCCTGAGGGACTGTGCAGTTAATCCAGTGGTCCCAGAGGGTCAGAGGGCCGCTGAGCCCATATGTGAGCCAACTACCCAATGAACACTTGGGTGTTGTGGCTTGATCTCTGATTTGGTGTTCAGATTACTGCACTGTTGGAGCTAAAAACATAAGCATTTCGCTGCACCTGATAACATCTGCAAATATGTGTACTTTACTAATAACATTTGATTGAACCACCTATTAAGAATTGCATGACTCACAACAATCAGATACCCTTAAATCAGACTGTCTCCAATGAATCAACTGTTGTATGATTGCATGAATCTACTCTCCAAAGAGACAAGTGCAAAAATGACAAGATTCATATTTTAAAAAATATATACAGTACCAGTCAAAAGTTTGGACACAAGTACTCATTCATTTTAGTTTTTTAGTTTTTACTATTTTCTAAATCAAATCAAAAGTATTTATATAGCCCTTCTTACATCAGCTGATGTTACAAAGTGCTGTACAGAAACCCAGCCTAAAACCCCAAACAGCAAGCAATGCAGGTGTAGAAGCACGGTGGCTAGGAAAAACTCCCTAGAAAGGCCAAAACCTAGGAAGAAACCTAGAGAGGAACCAGGCTTATGAGGGGTGGCCAGTCCTCTTCTGGCTGTGCCGGGTGGAGATTATAACAGAACATGGCCAAGATGTTCAAATGTTCATAAATGACCAGCATGGTCAAATAATAATAATCACAGCCGATCATTGATAATATCTCTACCGCTCCTGCTGTCTCTAGAGAGTTGAAAACAGCAGGTCTGGGACAGGTAGCACGTCCGGTGAACAGGTCAGGGTTCCATAGCCGCAGCCAGAACAGTTCAAACTGGAGCAGCAGCACAGACAGGTGGACTGGGGACAGCAAGGGGACATCATGCCGGGTAGTCCTGAGGCATGGTCCTAGGGCTCAGATCCTCCGAGAGAGAGAAAGAACGAGCATACTTAAATTCACACATCACCGGATAAGACAGGAGAAGTACTCCAGATAACAGACTGACCCTAGCCCCCCGACACATAAACTACTGCAGCATAAATACTGGAGGCTGAGACAGGAGGGGTCAGGAGACACTGGCCCCATCCGATGATACCCCGGACAGGGCCAAACAGGCAGGATATAACCCCACCCACTTTGCCAAAGCACCCACACCACTAGAGGGATATCTTCAACCACCAACTTACCATTCTGAGACAAGGCCGAGTATGGCCCATAAAGATCTCCACCAAGGCACAACCCAAAGGGGGGCGCCAACCCAGACAGGAAGATCACGTCACTGACTCAACCCACTCAAGTGACGCACCCCTCCTAGGGACGGCATGGAAGAGCACCAGTAAGCCAGTAACTCAGCCCCTGTGATAGGGTTAGAGGCAGAGAATCCCAGTGGAGAGAGGGGAACCTGCCAGGCAGAGACAGCAAGGGCGGTTCGTTGCTCCAGTGCCTTTCCGTTCACCTTCACACTCCTGGGCCAGACTACACTCAATCATATGACCTACTGAAGAGATGAGTCTTCAGTAAAGACTTAAAGGTTGAGACAGAGTCTCCGTCTCTCACATGGGAAGGCAGACCATTCCATAAAAACTGAGCTCTATAGGAGAACGCCCTGCCTCCAACTGTTTGCTTAGAAATTCTAGGGACAATTAGGACTGCGTCTTGTGACCGTAGCGTACGTGTAGGTATGTACGGCAGGACCAAATCGGAAAGATAGGTAGGAGCAATGCTTTGTAGGTTAGCAGTAAAACCTTGAAATCAGCCCTTGCCTTAACAGGAAGCCAGTGTAGGGAGGCTAGCCCTGGAGTAGTATGTTCAAATGTTTTGGTTCTAGTCAGGATTCTAGCAGCCGTATTTAGCGCTAACTGAAGTTTATTTAGTGCTTTATCCAGGTAGCCGGAAAGTAGAGCATTGCAGTAGTCTAACCTAGAAGTTACAAAAGCATGGATTCATTTTTCTGCATCATTTTTGGATAGAAAGTTTCTGATTTATGCAATGTTACGTAGATGGAAAAAAGCTGTCCATGAAACAGTCTTGATGTGTTCGTCAAAAGAGAGATCAGGGTCCAGAGTAACGCCAAGGTCCTGCATAGTTTTATTTGAGACGACTGTACAACCATCAAGATTAATTTTCATATTCAACAGAAGATCTCTTTGTTTCTTGGGACCTAGAACAAGCATCTCTGTTTTGTCCGAGTTTAAAAGTAGAAAGTTTGCAGCCATCCACTTCCTTATGTCTGAACACAGGCTTCTAGCGAGGGCAATTTTGGGGCTTCACCACGATTCGTTGAAATGTACTGCTGTGTGTCATCCGCATAGCAGTGAAAGTTAACATTATGTTTTCGAATGACATCCCCAAGAGGTAAAATATATAGTGAAAACAATATTGGTCCTAAAACGGAACCTTGAGGAACACCGAAATTTACAGTTGATTTGTCAGAGGACAAACCATTCACAGAGACAAACTGATATCTTTCCAACAGATAAGATCTAAACCAGGCCAGAACTTGTCCGTGTAGACCAATTTGGGTTTCCAATCTCTCCAAAAGAATGTGGTGATCGATGGTATCAAAAGCAGCACTAAGGTCTAGGAGCACGAGGACAGATGCAGAGCCTCGGTCTGATGCCATTAAAAGGTAGAATAATTTTAAAGACATCAAAACTATTACATAACACATATGGAATCATGTAGTAACCAAAAAAAATGTTAAACATATATTTTCGATTATTCAAAGTAGCCACCCTTTGCCTTGATGATATAAAATATATTTTGCATTGTTTAACACTTTTTTGGTTACTACATGATTCCATATGTGTTATTTCATAGTTTTGATGTCTTCACTATTATTCTACAATGTATAAAATAGTAAAAAATAAACGAAAAACCCTGGAATGAGTAGGTGTGTCCAAACCTTTGACTGGTACTGTATGTGTTTGAGAAATCACTCTTGCTTCTTGTGGAAATGCCAATACGATGTTGAACCTCTATGAGATATCATAGCCCTCTCCAAATTATACATTTAAAATATGCTTCTTGAAAAGTGTCACAATAAATCTGCCCCTTACCTACTCATTCAGTTAATAACAGTCATGGGTTTGGTGTGTTATGTTCTCTTTGTGTGTATCATCAATTTGGAGACAGAACACCCTGTAGGTATGTTGACTGTGTCTTCATCTGTTTACTTAACTACGCTCAGATTTATTATTGCAGTTTCTAGATGGAGACTGGGGTCCGGTCTAAAGTCCAATGAGAAAGGAATGAGGAAGGGAAGTAGATAATGGGTTTGCTTCTCTCAGTACCATAAAGTGGCTTCCTTCTCTCTGCTCCTTTCCCTCATCTCTTTTAAAACACAGGATTAGGTGAAAGCAACATAGTGGATGCATACTGTAAATTCACCTGTGGAGTACAGATGAAGGCAAAGAGACGAGGAGAGAACAAGGTCATTTATCGCTATTGGGGACTAATACTCCTGGCCCCATCATGACTGCAGTGCTCTACTGTAACTGTGCTTAAGGGCAAACGTCCCTCAACTGCGTTCAGTCACCTTATAAATAATATGTGACAAATCAAAACGGATGGCAGTTTGAACCTCCACCTGATTATTAATTCCAGAATCTTCTGAAGCAATGTAACCAGATGATTAGCATGTTCATTTATGGTGAAAGGAGCCTTGGCTCAGATGGCTCCTCTCCTCTGTTGTTTGTCAATCACAATCATGAACTTGTTTTGGTTTGCAATCATCGGGTTAAAACAGCTGTTACCAGTTTATGAAAAATTACAAAATGTTTTAGGTGGAGAGTTCAAGTAAAGTAGAAGTGTTGATTTCAGTGATCCATCTCTGGTTGTTCCAGTGCTCAGTTTGAACCATGAACCATAACCCATGCCCTATACCCCCTGCCCTCTGTCGAGTAGCTATGTTCAAAGAGGGGGTCCAGGAAAAGAACAGCCATAACCGGCCAGATATCGCCAATGCTGTGAATTCTGCTGAAGACGGCAAGGCTGTGGAGTACTACTTTGCTTCTGACGCTAGGTGAGCTGAAAGCCCTAGGTGTGTGTGTGTGTGAACACGTGCACGGTGTGTGTGTGGCGCATGCATTTGTGCTTGTCTCGTGATCCTTTTTTTCTTTCTCCTCCTCGCTCTCCCTGCCCAGTGCCATCATAGAGCACACCAACAAGGTGATCTACCTGGAGGATGATGACATAGCAGCGGTTGTAGGGGGGAAGCTGTCCCTCCATAGGCTGAACCGCCTGGCAGGGGAGGTTCCTGTCCGGGCCATCCAGACCCTCCAGATGGAATTGCAGGAGATCATGAAAGGTTAGAGATCATAGGGCTCGTCGCCATGGAAACCGAAGGGTTAATTAGGAGTAAGATAGAGTGTCCCAGGCCCTGCACACTGACCTGACCAGTTCTGTGCAAGGTTAATGTGCAATATTTAGGATTTGAGGAGGGAAAGCTGATTCTCGATATGTACCTAAAGGGACCTTAAACCTAGAGCTGGTCAGTATCGATACCTTCCCATTCACAAAGACATGTCAAAGATAAGGTCTAATGTCATACTAGTGAAATGTAGTCTGATATTACACAGAGAACACATACCCATTTGGCCACACATACTGTATTGAAGCTGCTATACCTCTAAGAACACTAGAATAAGATCTCCCCCTGCTGACGTTAGTGAGTAACTACACCTGTGTAGTAACCACTGTCCCTATTGTGTCCTTATCTTTTCTGTGCAGGTAACTTTGAGGCATTCATGCAAAAGGAGATCTTTGAACAGCCAGAGTCTGTGTTCAACACCATGAGGGGGCGGATCTGCTTCGACACCAACAAAGGTAGCTTACCATGACGATGTCATATCCTGATCCGGTCCCTCCCTATTGTTCCAGGATGCTGATGGCACAGTGCCCTAGGCTCAATCAATATTAGCACAGCAATTCACGGAGGCATACGTTATTAAAAACAAAAAACTATGTTTGTGAGAAGTAGGCATTGGTCTGAAGCCGATAAAGGAAATTCACATGAGCACCACAGTGCTTACTTCAACGTCTACCAAGGTTTTCCAGCACACAGCTTTGACCTACTACTGTAGCTATGTTGGTCTATTGTACTTCAAACAATGTGTAGGCAGGTCGCTTAGGATTCAAACCTTCTCAAACAGCCTAATTCACAGTCTTAAGATGAGGTGCACCCACAATAATGTGATTTGTACTGCATACAAGGTAAGTTATTGGATTCTTCATACACCACACTAAGACGTTATCCCATTCCACTACCTTCTCAAAGTTTATTTGTTTATATGACAGCAAGCTTTTATACTTACAAGATCATCAGGCTTTATTGAGTGAGCTGTTTTGTCTTGTAGTAATGTGGTGCCTACTGGGATTTCATAATATTTTGCTGTGCTGATCAATGGGCAGTGAATATGTAGTCCAAAGTTATGTTTGTATTTATTTTTGCAATAATGGTGATGCTACAATAATATACATTTACAATAGGCCTATATCAAAAAATACATTCAGCCTAATGATAAATATATATATATATATATTAATGAGTAGCCTTATTTTAAAATTGATTATTTGTTTTTTTCCTCATCAATCAATCATCAATATGACAAAGCAAAAACAGGTTTTTAGAAATGTTTGCAAATTTATTACAAATAAAAAACGGAAATATGACATTTACAAATGTATTCATACCCTTTCCTCAGAACTTTATTGAAGCACCTTTGGCAGCGATTACAGCATCGAGTCTTCTTGGGTACGACGCTACAAGCTTGGCACACCTATATTTGGGGAATTTTTCCCATTCTTCTCTGCAGATCCTCTCAAGCTCTGTTAGGTTGGATGGGGAGCGTCGCTGCACAGCTATTTTCAGGTCTCCAGAGACGCTCGATCGGGTTCAAGTCTGGGCCACTCAAGGACATTCAGAGACTTGGCATGAACCCACTCCTGCGTTGTCTTGGCTGTGTGCTTAGGGTCGTTGTCCTGTTGGAAGGTGAACCTTCACCCCAATCTGAGATCCTGAGTGCTCTGGAGCAGGTTTTCATCAAGGATCTCTCCGTTCATCTTTGCCTCGATCCTGACTAGTCTTTCAGTCCCTGCCGCTGAAAAACATCCCACAGCATGATACTGCCACGACCATGCTTCACTGTAGGGATGGTGCCAGATCTCCTCCAGACATGACACTTGGCATTCAGGCCAAAGAGGTCAATCTTGGTTTCATCAGACCAGAGAATCTTGTTTCTCATGGTCTGAGAGTCTTTAGGTTCCTTTTGGCAAACTCCAAGCGGGCTGTCGTGCCATTTACTGAGGAGTGGCTTCCTTCTGGCCACTCTTCCATAAAGGCCTGATTGGTGGAGTGCTGCAGAGATGGTTGTCCTTTTGGAAGGTTCTCCCATCTCCACAGAGGAACTCTGGAGCTCTGTCAGAGTGACCATCGGGTTCTTGGTCACCTCCCTGACCAAGGCCCTTCTCCACCGATTGCTCAGTTTGGCCGGGCAGCCAGCTTGGTGGTTCCAAACTTCTTCCATTTAAGAATGATGGAGACTACTGTGTTCTTGGGGACCTTCAATGATGCAGACATTCCCCACATCTGTGCCTCGACACAGTCTTGTCTCGGAGGTCTACGGACAATTCCTTCGACCTCATGGCTTGGTTTTTGCTCTGACATGCATTGTCAACTGTGGGACCTTATATAGACAGGTGTGTGTCTTTCCAAATCATGTCCAATCAATTGAATTTACCACAGTTGGACTCCAGTCAAGTTATAGAAACATCTCAAGTTATAGAAACATCTCAAGGATGATGAATGGAAACAGGACGCACCTGAGCTCAATTTCAAGTCTCATAGAAAACGGTCTGACTTTCTGTTTTTTATGTTTAATACATTTGCTAATATAAAAAATAATATTTTTTTTATTTAATCAAATTTTAAGGGTGTAACGTAACAAAATGTGGAAAAAGTCCAGGAGTCTAGGGTACTTTCTGAAGGCACTGTGAATGTGTGTGTGTATATATACAGTGCCTTGCGAAAGTATTCGGCCCCCTTGAACTTTGCGACCTTTTGCCACATTTCAGGCTTCAAACATAAAGATATAAAACTGTATTTTTTTTGTGAAGAATCAACAACAAGTGGGACACAATCATGAAGTGGAACGACATTTATTGGATATTTCAAACTTTTTTTAACAAATCAAAAACTGAAAAATTGGGCGTGCAAAATTATTCAGCCCCCTTAAGTTAATACTTTGTAGCGCCACCTTTTGCTGTGATTACAGCTGTAAGTCGCTTGGGGTATGTCTCTATCAGTTTTGCACATCGAGAGACTGACATTTTTTCCCATTCCTCCTTGCAAAACAGCTCGAGCTCAGTGAGGTTGGATGGAGAGCATTTGTGAACAGCAGTTTTCAGTTCTTTCCACAGATTCTCGATTGGATTCAGGTCTGGACTTTGACTTGGCCATTCTAACACCTGGATATGTTTATTTTTGAACCATTCCATTGTAGATTTTGCTTTATGTTTTGGATCATTGTCTTGTTGGAAGACAAATCTCCGTCCCAGTCTCAGGTCTTTTGCAGACTCCATCAGGTTTTCTTCCAGAATGGTCCTGTATTTGGCTCCATCCATCTTCCCATCAATTTTAACCATCTTCCCTGTCCCTGCTGAATAAAAGCAGACCCAAACCATGATGCTGCCACCACCATGTTTGACAGTGGGGATGGTGTGTTCAGCTGTGTTGCTTTTACGCCAAACATAACGTTTTGCATTGTTGCCAAAAAGTTAAATTTTGGTTTCATCTGACCAGAGCACCTTCTTCCACATGTTTGGTGTGTCTCCCAGGTGGCTTGTGGCAAACTTTAAACGACACTTTTTATGGATATCTTTAAGAAATGGCTTTCTTCTTGCCACTCTTCCATAAAGGACAGATTTGTGCAATATACAACTGATTGTTGTCCTATGGACAGAGTCTCCCACCTCAGTTGTAGATCTCTGCAGTTCATCCAGAGTGATCATGGGCCTCTTGGCTGCATCTCTGATCAGTCTTCTCCTTGTATGAGCTGAAAGTTTAGAGGGACGGCCAGGTCTTGGTAGATTTGCAGTGGTCTGATACTCCTTCCATTTCAATATTATCGCTTGCACAGTGCTCCTTGGGATGTTTAAAGCTTGGGAAATATTTTTGTATCCAAATCCGGCTTTAAACTTCTTCACAACAGTATCTTGGACCTGCCTGGTGTGTTCCTTGTTCTTCATGATGCTCTCTGCGCTTTTAACGGACCTGAGACTATCACAGTGCAGGTGCATTTATACGGAGACTTGATTACACACAGGTGGATTGTATTTATCGTCATTAGTCATTTAGGTCAACATTGGATCATTCAGAGATCCTCACTGAACTTCTGGAGAGAGTTTGCTGCACTGAAAGTAAAGGGGCTGAATAATTTTGCACGCCCAATTTTTCAGTTTTTGATTTGTTAAAAAAGTTTGAAATATCCAATAAATGTCGTTCCACTTCATGATTGTGTCCCACTTGTTGTTGATTCTTCACAAAAAAATACAGTTTTATATCTTTATGTTTGAAGCTTGAAATATGGCAAAAGGTCGTAAAGTTCAAGGGGGCCGAATACTTTCGTAAGGCACTATATATAGCGTAGTGTCCAGAGCATGGAGGCGCTACCAGGAGACAGGCCAGTAGAGACGTGGAGGAGGCCGTAGTAGGGCAACAATCCAACAGCAGGACCGCTACCTCCTCCTTTGTGCAAGGAGGAGCAGGAGGAGCACTGCCAGAGCCCTGCAAAATGACCTCCAGCAGGCCACAAATGTGCATGTGTCTGCTCAAACGGTCAGAAACGGACTCCATGAGGGTGGTA
Organism: Oncorhynchus mykiss; assembly: GCF_057628025.1. Lineage (NCBI taxonomy): Eukaryota > Metazoa > Chordata > Actinopteri > Salmoniformes > Salmonidae > Oncorhynchus > Oncorhynchus mykiss. The sequence continues at coordinate 5,760,376 of NC_143035.1, read as the reverse complement.
TGAGGGCCCGACGTCCACAGGTGGGGGTTGTGCTTACAGCCCAACATCGTGAAGGACGTTTGGCATTTGCCAGAGAACACCAAGATTGGCAAATTCGCCACTGGCGCCCTGTGCTCTTCACAGATGAAAGCAGGTTCACACTGAGCACATGTGACAGACGTGACAGAGTCTGGAGATGCCGTGGAGAACGTTCTGCTGCCTGCAACATCCTCCAGCATGACCGGTTTGGCGGTGGGTCAGTCATGGTGTGGGGTGGCATTTATTTGGGGGGCCGCACAGCCCTCTATGTGCCTGCCAGAGGTAGCCTGACTGCCATTAGGTACCGAGATGAGATCCTCAGACCTCTTGTGAGACCATATGCTGGTGCGGTTGGCCCTGGGTTCCTCCTAATGCAAGACCATGCTAGACCTCATGTGGCTGGAGTGTGTCATCAGTTCCTGCAAGAGGAAGGCATTGATGCTATGGACTGGCCCGCCCGTTCCCCAGACCTGAATCCAATTGAGCACATCTGGGACATCATGTCTCGCTCCATCCACCAACGCCACGTTGCACCACAGACTGTCATCAGGAGCATTCCCAGGCGTTGTAGGGAGGTCATACAGGCACGTGGAGGCCACACACACTACTGAGCCTCATTTTGACTTGTTTTAAGGACATTACATCAAAGTTGGATCAGCCTGTAGTGTGGTTTTCCACTTTAATTTTGAGTGTGACTCCAAATCCAGACCTCCATGGGTTGATAAATTTGATTTCCATTGATCATTTTTGTGTGATTTTGTTGTCAGCACATTCAACTATGTAAAGAAAAAAGTATTTCATAAGAATATTTCATTCATTCAGATCTAGGATGTGTTATTTTAGTGTTCCCTTTATTTTTTTGAGCAGTATGTGTATAAATACACTGTGTATGTACTGTGTGTGTGTGTACATACACTGTGTGTATGTACACAGTATGTGTATTTATATACGTACACACACATTATTTTAATAGCAGGTCACTGTAAAGTCCATAATCCCACTGAAGAGTAAATTAGGCTGTTTGAGAAGGTTTGAATCCCAGGCAACATGCCTATACATTGTTTTTAGTACAATAAACCAAAATAGTTAGTCTAGTAGGTCAAAGCTTTGTGCTGGAAAACCTTAGTAGAGCATGGTTGAACTAGGCATTGTGGTGCTCACAAATGTCCTCTTTTTTTCGGCTTCAGGCCAATGCTGTCATTGGCAATGCTGTTCTAACCTGTAATGCGGCCTCTGGCAAAATGTCTGGACCTTAGTGGCATAGGTGGTGTGCTTGCATAACTTCAAGGGTTGCTGGTTTAAACCCTGGTCTGCTGACTGTTGCCATCTAAAATCAGTTTTGAACTAACTAGATTGGGACAGTCTTACATTTTAAAATGACTTCCCATTCAAATCAACGTTTTAACTCCGGTTGACTTTTGAAGGTCTTAGCACAGCCAAAAAGGTAGCACCTCGTTTGTTCTCTTTTGGCACATGAGAGCAATAACTTCTAAATGTCATCCAAACGGTTGCCCTTGCAAACTTATTCAGTCAGAAATGTAGCAAGTGTAATGGTCACGTTATGGACCTGTGGTCTTGTTCTTATCCGACGCCTAGACATTGAGCTAGGTCGGGGCAGCAAATCATATTGTTTCCTAATGCTATCGATCCTGTTCAAAATCCGGTATGCGGTTCTCGGTAACTGCCTGACGGTTCATGACGAGCGACAGGGAATGTGTTGTGTGCCGCCAATCAAGGTGATTTGCACTCTCCCCTTCACCATTTTCATCGACTTTGGTATCATGTTGGATTAGATATGATGATAGGGACATTTTAATTTAACATTGAGCTTCAACCGAAGCCTACGCGACAATAATTAACAGTTACTATGTGGAAGTATAGGCCTACTGTGCTGTAAGACTGGAGACGTGCCACAACTGCAAAACATATATTTATAAACCAATACAAACACCCACTTACTATGTGACCCCCTATTCCCGAGCCTCAGATATCAAAACACAATTTATTTATTTTTTATCATGTTTTTAAACATTTATAATTAATAGTTAAAGAAAAAAGGTAGAATAAACAGCTTTGGACAAATAAAAACATTGTCAACGCAATCCCAACATATTCACATAAAACCCCTAAATATCTGAACAATATCCCTCTCACCTCTCACCTCTATATGCTAATGCTGATGGTCTCCTCTCTTCTGTCCTATCTTGTCCAGTGATCCTGGGGGGATTGAAGGACCACCTGAAGGAGATCAAACGCTGCAGACGCCTCATCATGATTGGCTGTGGAACCAGCTTCCATGCTGCCGTGGCTGTAAGTGAACCAACCAGAAGTGCGATTGAGAAGGAGAAAGGAAAGATGATGGTGATGACCTCTCTTCCCCTCTCCCCTTCACCTCTCAGACCAGACAAGCTCTGGAGGAGCTGACTGAGCTTCCTGTCATGGTGGAGCTGGCTAGCGACTTCCTAGATCGCAACACGCCCGTCTTCAGAGACGACGTCTGCTTCTACATCAGCCAATCAGGTAATGCCATACTGCGTTGGTGGGTAGACTGCTGTTTCATAAAACGCTAGTGTTTTTGTTATTTCACTCTCTATGGTGGAAACTGTGGAGACTCCGATACAAGATGCTAGTACAGAGACTATAATCTGTTGGATTGGGAAGAATTCTAGTGTTTGTATGAATGCTAAGTTGCCTCTGTCCTCTGCGCCTTCCTCCCCTCAGGTGAGACAGCAGACACCCTGATGGCTCTGAGGTACTGTAAGGATAGAGGTGCTCTGACGGTGGGGGTCACCAACACAGTGGGCTCCTCCATCTCCAGAGACACAGACTGCGGGGTGCACATCAATGCTGGTCCAGAGATCGGTGTGGCCAGTACCAAGGCCTACACCAGCCAGTTTGTGGCTCTCATCATGTTTGGTCTGATGATGAGTGAGGACAGGATCTCCCTGCAGACAAGGAGGCTGGAGATCATCAATGGACTCAGGATACTCCCAGGTGAGTCTATAAACCACAACACCCACTATGATAATGTTTAACCCATTATCACCTTCTCACTGTAACCAACATGATATCACTATGACTAACACACTTTAACCAATAAACTGCCTGATCTCACCAACAAAAACACCACTTTGTTGTTTTTACTAAACCTTACTAAACTTTTTCACCCCCTATTCCTCTCCTCCCCTCCCTCTCTCAGAGTTGATCAAGAAGGTGTTGACTCTGGATAAGAACATCAAGTCAATAGCAGATGAGCTATATGAGCAGAGGTCTTTGCTGGTCATGGGCCGAGGCTTCAACTACGCTACCTGTCTAGAGGGGGCACTGGTGAGAACAGATCTAGCATTAGCTCACCCACCCTAAATACTAACCCTCAACCGTTATAGGAACCATGAAAAACTGACCTGAGGTCAGCGTCCATCTAGGGGCAATGTTTGGCATTTTCTCCTCTTTTCCGCTTCTTTATATACCATTAAACCTCTATATATATGCACACTCTGACATGATAATACTGATTATTATGTCATTTAACTGATTGATTCCTCCCATACAGAAAATCAAGGAAATCCCCTACATGCATTCAGAGGGCATCTTGGCTGGGGAGCTGAAGCACGGTCCTCTGGCTCTGATTGACAAGCACATGCCGGTCATCATGATCATCATGAGAGACGCCTGCTACACCAAGTGTCAGAACGCACTGCAGCAAGTCACAGCCAGATCGGTACGTTACATTACTCACTCACACAGGCTGCATTTAGAAAGACAGCCAAATTAATTGATCTTTTGACCAATCACATCAGATCTTTTTACATCAGATTTTTTTCAGCGCTGGAGACCAATTATCCGAATTTGGCTGCCTGTCTATCAATGCAACCTTATTCAGATACACACACCCACAACTAAAACTTGCTCAGTAGGGACATTTTGATGTAAAATGTCCCATGAGTACTAACATGTAAAGTTCATAGGAGCACATCACATTTGGTGTCAAATTTAAGCATCTATTTTTTTTAATTCCTGATTTTTTTTTAAATGGAACCTTTATTTAACTAGGCAAGTCAGTTAAGAACAAATTCTTATTTTCAATGACGGCTAGGAACAGTGGGTTAACTGCCTTGTTCAGGGGCAGAACAACAGATTTTTACCCTTGTCAGCTCAGCGATTTGATCTAGCAACCTTTCAGTTACTGGCCCAACTGTCTAACCACTAGGCTACCTGCCACCCCCAATAAATAAGGCATACAGTGGGGAGAACAAGTATTTGATACCCTGCTGATTTTGCAGGTTTTCCTACTTACAAAGCATGTAGATGTCTGTAATTTTTATCATAGGTACACTTCAACTGTGAGAGACGGAATCTAAAACAAAAATCCAGAAAATCACATTGTATGATTTTTAAGTAATTAATTTGCATTTTATTGCATGACATAAGTATTTGATCACCTACCGACCAGTAAGAATTCCTGCTCTCACAGACCTGTTAGTTTTTCTTTAAGAAGCCCTGCTGTTCTCCACTCATTACCTGTATTAACTGCACCTGTTTGAACTCGTTACCTGTATAAAAGACACCTGTCCACACACTCAATCAAACAGACTCCAACCTCTCCACAATGGCCAAGACCAGAGAGCTGTGTAAGGACATCAGGGATACAATTGTAGAACTGCACAAGGCTGGGATGGGCTACAGGACAATAGGCAAGCAGATTGGTGAGAAGGTAACAACTGTTGGCGCAATTATTAGAAAATTGAAGAAGTTCAAGATGACGGTCAATCACCCTCGGTCTGGGGCTCCATGTGAGATCTTACCTCGTGGGGCATCAATGATCATGAGGAAGGTGAGGAATCAGCCCAAAACTACACGGCAGGACCTGGTCAATGACCTGAAGAGAGCTGGGACCACAGTCTCAAAGAAAACCATTAGTAACACACTACGCCGTCATGGATTAAAATCCTGCAGTGCACGCAAGGTCCCCCTGCTCAAGCCAGCGCATGTCCAGGCCCGCCTGAAGTTTGCCAATGACCATCTGGATGATCCAGAGGAGGAATTTTGGTCTAAACTCCACTCCCCGTGTTTGGAGGAAGAAGAAGGATGAGTACAACCCCAAGAACACCATCCCAACCGTGAAGCATAGAGGTGAAAACATCATTCTTTGGAGATGCTTTTCTGCAAAGGGGACAGGACGACTGCACCGTATTGAGGGGAGGCTGGATGGGGCCCATGTATCACGAGATCTTGGCCAACAACCTCCTTCCCTCAGTAAGAGCATTGAAGATAGGTCGTGGCTGGGTCTTCCAGCTTGACAATGACCCGAAACACACAGCCAGGGCAACTAAGGAGTGGCTCCGTATGAAGCATCTCAAGGTCCTGGAGTGGCCTAGCCTGTCTCCAGACCTGAACCCAATAGAACATCTTTGGAGGGAGCTGAAAGTCCGTATTGCCCAGCGACAGCCCCAAAACCTGAAGGATCTGGAGAAGGTCTGTATGGAGGAGTGGGCCAAAATCTCTGCTGCAGTGTGTGCAAACCTGGTCAAGAACTACAGGAAACGTATGATCTCTGTAATTGCAAACAAAGGTTTCTGTACCAAATATTAAGTTCTGCTTTTCTGATGTATCAAATACTTATGTCATGCAATAAAATGCAAATTAATTACTTTAAAATCATACAATGTGATTTTCTGGATTTTTGTTTTAGATTCTGTCTCTCACAGTTGAAGTGTACCTATGATAAAAATTACAGACCTCTACATGCTTTGTAAGTAGGAAAACCTGCAAAATCGGCAGTGTAACGAATACTTGTTCTCCCCACTGTATGTACATTGTTTTCAACCTTTTTCCATCATAAAAATATGGGAAAGGCAAAGGCTTTGATTTCTGGTCAAACAGATGGAAAAGGGGCCTTAGAAAACGTCTTAAAAAGGTATTAGAAATGCATCAAAACACAATAATGCTGAAGTAAAGACCCCAGCCAACTAATATCAGCATTTATATTTTGTTTTGTTGAAATGATTTGCCTTCTGTAAGTTTAAGAAATATTGCCTAGTGTCTTATAATTATTTTACAAAAACCCACATATCTTGAAGATATTTTCCAATTTCTCTCATGACGGAGGATAATGAAAGTTCACAGAAGTAACAAGTGAAGGTTAACTTGCCAATTAGTGTTTTTACTGCTAACAATTTGTTTATGATTTATTAAGTGATTAAAACGCTTCATTCTGTTGCCAAATCGGTAAAGGAAAATAGATTAGATTGTAGGTCAGTACAATACAGTACTCTACTGTAGATTATAATCAAGTTTAGTACAGTAAAGTACAGTACAGCACACTGGCGTAGATGACAATAATTGACTATTGCACTGTACTTTACTGTATAGAACTATACTCTACTGTACTCTACTGTATTGAACTATACTGTATAATAAGTACAGTACTCTACTTTGTTGTGCTTTGCTGTACTGTGATGTAAAAACTTGTGAAACATAGACGTCTATGATTGGTACAGATTTGTTCCGGTCTGGACCAACCAAATGTGGTCTTGTTTGAGGATGGAGCTCATTCGAATAATAGCCAGTGTGTAGAAAAATACCCAAACATGCAAAAGAGGATAGAAAATGTTCTACCTTTCTAGAAAAACATTGGGACATTCATTATTATGCATTTCTGTATAGAACAGATCAGGGACCCAAGATGTCATTCTGTTACCATCATTATGTTACCGTGTGTTAATATTCTTCACTTACTGAAGTTCAACCACCAAAATATATTTTTTCACAACACAAGGTTTTTGGAAAATGTGGTCACATAAAGAACTGAGGGAGATTTGACCTTCATTCTGTTACCAAACGTTACATCTGCACTGTTCTTCGAGTAAATGTGTTTTTGTCAAATTGTCTGTGGAAATTGTTAAAAGTAGTCATTGTGCATAGTTGTATGGTTTAACTTTGCAATCAAATGTTTTTTTATTTATCATACTTTTAAAGTGAAACATCGGAGTCTCAGCATCATTCTGTTACCATGGAATTGCACCAAGACAAACATACACACAACCACAGGCGCAGACACAGCCTGTACTATCAAAAGCCTTGAATAATCTCTTTCGCCCTCAGGGGCGGCCGATTATCCTGTGTTGCCAGGATGACCCAGAGGTGTCTAAGAATGCATATAAGACCATTGAGCTGCCTCAGACAGTGGACTGTCTCCAGGGCATCCTCAGTGTCATCCCTCTGCAACTCTTGTCCTTTCATCTGGCCGTGCTGCGAGGATACGACGTGAGTCTACCACTGCAACCTACCTTGTCTTAATGCAATATTTTCCTTTGCTCACAGACATCCACTACTGTACCTTTTCATTCCCAGTATTTACTCTTGATTTTATTTAGATTTCATTACAACAAGCATTCAAATCTACCGTCACTCACAAAATCAACTATGCTGTATGTTTTATCTAGTCTTGTGTTGTTTCCTTTACTCCTCAGTTTTGAGCTGGTTTAATGGCTGTCTCTCTCTTTCCTCTGGTTGTAGGTGGACTGTCCCAGGAACCTGGCCAAGTCTGTCACAGTGGAGTAGAACCAGACAGACAGGCAGAAGGCTGTAGAGGCCACATCACTGCTCTGCGGAGGAGAGAGACAGAGGAGGCGAAGCCATCAAAGTCGATTATGTGTGTAGATGGTGTTTGTGTGTGTTTTTGGTTTGACCATCCTTGTGGGGACAAGAAGTTAAACAAGGATAGTAAAACAAGGCAAATTGGGATAAGGGGGGACATTTCGCCGATCAACACAAGGAAAAAGGCTATTTTAGGCTTAGGGGTTGGGTTTAGGGTTAGAGTTACAATTAGGGTTAGAATTAAGGTTAGGGTTAAGAGTTAGGGTTAGGGAAAATATAATTTTCAATGGAAATCTATTTTATGGTACCCGCAAGGATATTAAAACAAACGTGTGTGTGTGTGTGTTTGTGTGCGTGTGTGTGAATAGAGGGACGTGACATTTTTAAAGCAGAGAAATGTGAAGTCCTATTGACACACTGTTGAGGCGGTGCCATTGACCTTTTGGGCCTTGTAGAGAGAGAGATCAAAACTTTGACCATCTGTCAAATCAGCATTATCTCCAATAATGCCTCCAAAGCAAGATCCTTTCACTATACAGTCCTGTGCACACTGTGCCTTGTACCAAATGTGTGCCTTGTCCACAAACAGTTGAGCCAAAAATACATATTGTAGGAGTAATGCATTTAGTTGGTGTATTGAAGCGCTTACAATTGTGCAATATGGGAGGCATTGTGAATGTTTCCAATAATATTATCGTTGTTAAATGGGTTCTCTGTCCCGTGGAAGTTTATTAGCTTTGCATCTTGGGGAGTGTAGGCTATTCCATAGCATTCTGTTATTCAGCAGAGCCAATAGCTAGCATATTGTAGGGAACTATTCTGAAAAGCTCTATGTAGGCTATTGGGACATAACACTTGTGATGTAGGGCCTACACACATTGCTTTGGTGTACTGTACACAAAAATGCATTCCTTGTAGTCCCATAATCAAGGGGCACTTTTTTTTATCACTCCTTTGTCAGAGTGAATCTAATATGGTTTTAATCATGAGAGGATTACTGTTCATAATCTACACTCCAATCTGTTGAAAAGGGCCCGGGTGATACTGCTACAGTCTTGTAAGATACTATAAGAATTATTCTTCCTTTCATTCACTACCCTTTCATGAATCATAATTCTCTGTTTAGTCATTGTATGACGTTCACCATTGCAATCATATTATGTTGTCTGTCATGTAGCATTGTGAGCGAAATCTCTGCCCTATTCTATGAAGACTGTTTGGGTTCCATTGGCTTATATATGGATGAAGACCAATTGGTTGCACTTACTTTTATAGTGGATTTAATCTCCCAGAGTGTAATCCACAACGGCTATATTGACATGCCCTAACTCTTGTTCTCGAAAATGTGAAGCATTTCCCTTCACATCTCAATATAAGACTGATATGCATAAAGTGATATGGATTGTAGTTTTGTACTGTAAAGGGTAAAACATGTTACATTGAGATGTACTGTAGTTAATGTATTTATCTGTTTTTTTTATGGGGGTTAAAGAAAGTTGGGCTGATTTATCACAAACTATGATTGTATTTTATAATATACACTACCGTTCAAAAGTTTGGGGGTCACTTAGAAATGTCCTTGTTTTTTAAAGAAAAGCAAATGAAAATGGCCATTAAAATAACATCAAATTTGATTGGAAATACAGTGTAGACATTGTTAATGTTGTAAATGACTATTGTAGCTGGAAAAGGCCGATTTTTAATGGAATATTTACGTAGGCGTACAGAGGCCCATTATCATCAACCATCACTCCTGTGTTCCAATGGCACATTGTGTTAGCTAATCCAAGTTTATCGTTTTAAAAGGCTAATTGATCATTAGAAAACCCTTTTGCAATTATGTTAGCACAGCTGAAAACTGTTGTTCTGATTAAAGAAGCAATAAAACTGGCCTTCTTTAGACTAGTTGAGTATCTGGAGCATCAGCATTTGTGAGTTCGATTACAGGCTCAAAATGGCCAGAAACAAAGAGCTTTCTTCTGAAACTCGTCAGACTATTCTTGTTCTGAGAAATGAAGGCTATTCCATGCAAGAAATTGCCAAGAAACTGAAGATCTCATACAACGCTGTGTACTACTCCCTTCACAGAACAGCGCAAGTTGGCTCTAACCAGAATAGAAAGAGCAGTGGGAGGCCCCGGTGCACAACTGAGCAAGAGGACAAGTACATTAGAGTGTCTAGTTTGAGAAACAGACTGGCAGCTTCATTAACTAGTGCCTGCAAAATACCAGTCTCAATGTCAACAGTGAAGAGGCAACACAGGGATGCAGGCCTTCTAGGCAGACTTGCAAAGAAAAAGTCATATCTTTCAGACTGGCCAATAAAAATAAAAGATTAAGATGGGCAAAAGAACACAGACACTGGACAGAGGAACTCTGCCTAGAAGGCCACCATCCCTGAGTTGCCTCTATACTGTTGGTGTTGAGACTGGTGTTTTGCGGGTCCAAAATAGCATAACTAGTGTATTTTAACACCAATAAACCCAAACATTTAAAAATGGATTTAGTATATGTCAATCTAGTAAACCAGGCAACTAAAAGCAACTTTCTAAACAATATTTTGATTAGTTTCTATTTAGTTATCTAGCTAGCTAATGTTAAGTTGGCTGGCTAGCCAGTTCAAATAATGACCAAATCATATAGGTTACAACTTCTTCAATTTAGCTCATTTGTCTTCATTATTACAGGAAAATAAACTCACAACAATAATATTATTTACAAGTTAATTGCAAGCCAATTACAGAAAATAACTTACGGTTGTGAGTGTGACGAAATAAAAGCAGGGCATTCTACTGGAGGATTTTAGAACTTGGACACTGTCTCGTTGGCCTAACTTTATATCCTAATTTGACTTTGGTGCAGGTCATGTTCTTCACATTACCGTCTCTGGTAAACACATATTATATCAAATAAAGTCTACATATGTGTCACATGCACAGGACACAGGTGTAGTAAAGTGGTTACTTGCATAAGTGAGTCTTTTAGACATGTAGCTAGCTAGCTTGCTAAACAATTAACCACAATTCCAACATATAACGTTACTACCCTGCATGAATCTGCAGGTAGCTAACCAACCAGGTTCATTGTTAGCTAGATAGCTAACATTAGGCTATAACTAGCAATGCAAATGGCTCTGAGATATCAATAATATTACAACACAGATCATACACGTAACGTTAGCTAGCGAGCCAGCCAGCTAACGTTAGCTAGCTAGCTAGCTAACAGTAAGCTTTAATTGAAATAAATGACTTTCTGGCTAAATTAGAAATGTATAATATCTGAAAATGTAGCTAGCTAGACTATCTTACCCATATACATGGATGGACACTTCTCCCTCTTTGTCACGGATGCCATGGTTGTCCTTCATTTGAAGATGTAATCCGGAGACGGGTGTTTTATACAACAGCGTTCTTCTGTGTGTTCTCTTTTCGAAACCTTCTGCATATTTGCAATCAAACGCCTGAATTTTCTCCATCTCCTTAGCTATCATACTCGAATTCCACCATGCATGATTTCAAAACTCAGTCCTCCAGAAAGTGGAGAGCAACACTTACGCAGTTCTACTCTGTGATATATAAAAAATACAAAATAAAGATGCTTTAGTAAGGATTACCTACAATACTGACCTGCTCATGTTATAGACATAAGCGTGTTACATGGCAGACTAATCCGAACTCATCTCTCCACATGTCCAGCCCATCCATTGTCTCCGGCCAATCATGGCTAGCGGGAAGGTTCCTGTCTTTTTCCGTGGCTAAACCAACTAGGATTGTAATTTAACAATTGTATTCATATTTACAGATGCCATACAAGTTTGTTATTAAGGCACATGAAAGTTCACATGTTCCAGAAGGCATTTCTGCCAAAAAAAAGGCATTTTGATAAAAATGTTAAAAAATAAGTTTACATTCAAATAGCTCCCCTGTGAAGTAGTGACGCGTGACATACGGCCAGTTTCCTGAATCAAGCCATAAATGTCTTTAATGTGAGACTCATAAAATGTATTTAATCAGGTTCAGAATTTTTATCAAAGCTCTAATCAAATCCAGACAAGGAGATGTATTCTCGTGATGGAACATTTGTAAAATACCGGGAATAAACTGTATTCAACTCTATAGGAAACACACCACTAGCTAGGTTTCCATTAAATTGGAGACAGATTTTCATGTGAACATTAAAAGATCTGCATAAAGAAAATATGCAAATTTCCCCACTGGTGGCGGGTTTCCACCAAACTGACTTGTTGCAGATACAAATCAGTGCGTGATGACTTAGTGCACACAACGTGTACTTTTCTGCTTACGGGGCTGTAGTGGAGCCGGTCGAGAGCTTAAAGTTCCTTGGTGTCCAAATCACTAAGGACCTATCATGGTCCAAACACACCAAGACAGTCGTGAAGAGGGAATGACAATGCCTATTCCCCCTCAGGAGGCTGAAAAGAATTGGCATGGGACCTGAGATCCTCAAAAAGTTATATTGCTGCACCATCGAAAGCATCCTGACTGGTTGCATCACCGCTTGGTATGGACTGTCACGACCATCGTATGAATAATTGGACCAAGGCGCAGCGTGAGTAGAGTTCCACATTTTAATGATAGTGAAACTTCCAAAACAATAAAGATATAACGATCGTGAAATACATAGGCACTCACACAAAACAATATCCCACATAGCAGGTGGGAAAAAGGACACACTAAGAATGATCCTCAATTAGAGGCAACGATTATCAGCTGCCTCCAATTGGGAACCATACACACACACCAACATAGAAATACAATACCCAGAAACCCCCCTTAGTCACACCCCGACCCACTACACCACAGAGAACCCCGAGGGCTCTCCATGGTCAGGGCGTGACAGAAACTGCTTGGCATCCGACCGCAATGTGCTACAGAGGGTAGTGCATATAGCCTAGTACATCACTGGGGCCGAGCTTCCTGCCATCCAGGACCTACATACCAGGCGGTGTCAGAGGAAGGCCCTAAAAATTGTCAAGGACTACTGCCACCCAAGTCATAGACTGTTCTCTCTGCTACTGCACGACAAGCAGTACCGGAGAGTCAATCTGTGACTAAAAGGCACCTGAACAGCTTCTATCCCCAAGCCATAAGACTGCTGAACGGTTAATCAAATGGCTACTCAGACTATTTGCATTGACGCCCTTATTTTATTATTATTTATATTTTTTGCACCGACTCTATTGCACAGGTCGATGTATACTCACTGGACTCTAACCACACACTCACACATACTACACTGACACTCCAACACACACACAAACGGATACACACACAAAACACACACACACACACACACACACATGCATGCATACTTTCACATTCCTTCACACTCTTCAAAGTTCCATGCTGCAGCTACTCTGTTTATTAACTATGCATAGTCACTTTACCCATACCTTCATATACATATTACCTCAATTACCTTGACTAACCCGTACCCCTGCACATTGACTGACTACCGGTACCCCATTGTATGTATCATTGTTATTGTTATTTTATTGTGTTACTATTCTTCCTTTAGCTTATTTAGCTAAATGTTCTTACTTACTTCTTTAATACTATAATAGCATTGTTGGCAAAGGACTCTTAATCTGCAAAATTGTAATTATTCGCCTACCTCCTCATGCCTTTTGCACACAATGTATATAAACTCTTTCTTTTTTCTACTGTGTTATTGACTTGTTTATTGTTTACTCCATGTGTAACTCTGTGTTGTTGTCTGTTCACACTGCTATGCTTTATCTTGGCCAGGTCGCAGTTGTAAATGAGAACTTGTTCTCAACTAGCCTACCTGGTTAAATAAAGGTGAAATAAAAAATATTAAAAAATTAAGTAAGGTAAGATCTACCTACACCTGTTGCCTTCGGCACATGTGACAAATACTATTTTATTTTATTCTTATGCCATTTGATGAATGAAAATAGACATCTGTAACAAAACACCAAAAAGTGTGCCTAATGACATACAGCAATTACCATTGATTAGGCCTACATTAATTGATGCGTCTTGCTGAAGAATGTGCCTTTTTTTGTAGTCTGAAAAATATGGACACCTGAAATGGGGCTGAAACTGTCCCGGGAAAAAGGTGGTGGTCACCCTAACACACTGTCAATTTACTAGACTAGGCTACAATGTGTATTACCATGAACTTCAAATAGGCCTACCATTGCCAGTGATGTAGTTGTAAAAAAAAAAGTGGGTAAACTCTGATCACCATTACGCTCCCTATACTTTCAATGCATTTTTCTGAAAAAGGTGGGAAAACTGTTTACCCTCCACTAGGTCTACACCACTGCCGAGATAACCTACCCTCTCAGCTGAGGCAATTTTACACACACGAACATACGCAGAACAGGTAGCCTACTTTCAATATATTACATGAGTTTAATTTAAAAAACATGTTTTACACCCTAGTTCATGAGTTGTCACAGATCATGTGACATAAAATGCTACCTTTTATCCATTACATTAATGACATTCATGAGTGTTATTTGTCATTATTAAGCATTTGTAAATGTACCGTAAGTGTAACTATGTGTATGTAACATTTAATTATGCTTTGCCATATAACAGTTCTCATGGGCACACAAATCCCAAATAATGTAGGCCTATGCCATTTCAAAATCAAATGCCAAATCACCTTATAGGTCTGCTGTCATTAAAGTATACTTATTGGATGAGAATTGGTGTCTAGCTGTAGGCTGTGGGTCTAGTGATATTTTCGACCTCATCAGCTGATCCTGGTAAGAAAACAAATATTGATAGAAAATAATAAGGGTAAATAAATGGCGTACTACTTTTGGCCAAGGATGTCAGGGAGAACCAGCTGTGCACTTGAAAAACAAAGCAATGAGAGCTCTAAACAGCTGACTGACAAAAGCAAACAATGATAAATCAATGGATAAATCTAATGCATTAGAATAAAGGCATAGGTACATTTTTTAATCAAGAATGTATGGCAAACAAATGGCGGAAATGAGGAAGTACAAAGTAAAATCTTATGCATAAAGGAGCTTTGGCAGAGGCCTAAATTCAGCACTACTGAGTGGACAGCACTGCCACATAGAAATAAATGGATTAAACCATAACAGAGAGATGGGGTGTTATTTTCATTTGGAAGCTTTTATTTTCATATTTACCAGCTTCATATTTACCACTGTAAAACATATTTACCATGACATTTTAAAGAAAGACGAGAATGGTTAAATTAGTATTATTTACACACTTTTGTTGCATTTATGGGAGCTAAGGTCTCATTCCTCCGTAATTCGCACCGAATCTACCGATAGTTTTGTCACAACTGTTAAATAAAAAATGTGCCTACTCTGGTTTTGGCACATTTATTCTAGCCAACAGTTTGCAGATACAGTGTGGCTAGGCAAGTTTACACGATGAGACTATGTATAAGAGCGATAATGTTTGTATTTGTCAAAACGTCAGTCAAGCATCGATGATCATGGCACCAGAATAAGATCCTCGATATATATTGGAAAGGAGCACCAAGCTCATACCATGCACTTTCACCACCCTGTGAAGTTCATCTTAATTTATTTCCTGTAGCCTAATTTAAACTGCATGGTTTCCCGAGACATAGCATCACGTGACTCCAAGTTTACTTCGATATGATGGTTGTTATATCAATACTTGCGCATAAAGGCGTTTCCACCGCCATTTCTCGCATAATACATTTTACCGATACAAAAAGATGCCATCATGTAGACATGTAGAACGAGAAAATTATCTTGTCTGCATTTATTAATTGTACCAAAACTTCCTGTTTCCATTTTTTTAATACGGTATGACTTTACTCTCATAAAAACTGTGGATGGAAACGTGGTTACTGGTGGGAAAATATTTTCTTTATGCGGATTTAGAATATTCGCTTAAAATATGTCGCCAGTTTAATGGAAACATATGTAATGTTTCTTTCGACAATAAAAAAAAGTTTGCCACAAACTTACAGTCCAACGTGAAACAACGTGATTACGTCATTCACTTGTTGTGTTGAGACTACTGCCGCGTTCACGTTCTAGTCGGAATTAGGATACACAGACATTTCCGACTTGCGGCACGTGTTTAACTACAACCAATTAGCAAGTCGGACATTTCCGAGTTTCTTCGTTTCGACAAGCACTTGAACCCGACATACCCTCCTCCGCCTCTGATAGTGCAGGAGTTTGTCATTTTGGTTTCAAACTCGGGAAGCATTTTCACATTTCTATTGGCAATTAGGAAAACTGGTCTTCATAACTTTACTTAATTCCCGATATTCCCAACGAGGGAGAGGAGCTGGTATCTCGTCATTTCCATGCATGGGAGTGACATAGGAGAAGCGAAGGGAGAAGGTAGGTGTCGTATGATTCTGCCCGCTGTCCGTCCTTTTTCCATTCCTGCTACCGCATTGTCTGCTCGGAGTGATAGAAACGGAAGAGCCAGGGCCTTGGCGAATAATAAGTGGCACACCAGAAAACGTGAGTTTTAACAAACCTCTGACGATTGACATTAGGCTAGGGTATAGTGGATTGCCGATGGTATGCGGTGTCATAAACCGGGGGTCGATGAGAAGATGGGCGATGACTTCATCTTTCAATCAACCGGGTTGTGCCAGTTCAGTTTACCAGCTAGGAATTGAATGGGAACGAAATAGCGGGGTTAACGCTTGGGGGAAGTAGGCTATGCTATAGGGCGTTTCAGTGTTTCCGGACGATCTCCTATTTTATCGCTTATTTTTTTGTCTGAAGTCAATTTTAGTAGCCTACATGGAATGAGATTACATTATTCACGCTTTCTTGAGCCAAATCAATGACTGCATTTTTGAGGTTCATTCATTTGTACTTTTTAAAAGATTGTCGTTTTCCACTTGCTTTAGGTTCTGAATGATGCAATATCGTGTGTGTGTGGTGTTTTTTAATGTATTTATTATTGAGAGAAGCCATAGCTTTAATTTCTTCTCTCAGGAGAGTATCATTAGACTGAACAAAAATATAAAAGTAACATGTGAAGTGTTGGTCCCATGTTTCATTAGCTGAAATAAAAGATCCCAGAAATGTTCCATATGCATAAAAAGCTCATTTGTCTCTCAAAAATAAATGCACTAACTTGTTTACATCACTCTTAGTGAGCATTTCACCTTTGCCAAATTAATCCATCCATCTGACAGGTCTGGCAGGTCAAGAAGCTGATTAAACAGCATGATTGTTACACAGGTGCACCTTGTGCTGGGGACAATAAAAGGTCCCTTTTAAAATGTGCATTTGTCTTGCATAACACTAGGGAGCGTGCAATTGGCATACTGACTGGAGGAATGTCCACCAGAGCTGTTGCCAAATAATTTAATGTTCATTTCTCTACCATCAGCCGCCTCCAATGTCGTTTTTTGCGAATTTGTCAGTAAGTCCAACCGGGCTCAGAACCGCAGGCCACATGTAACCACGCCAGCCCAGGATACTCTGGCTTAGACTTACTGACAAAACTGTGTGTTTGCACAACTGAAGAAGTACAGCAGAAACCGTCTCAGGTGAGCTAATATGCATGCTCGGCGTCCTCACCAGGGTCTTGACTAGAGGTCGACCGATTATGGTTTTTCAACGCCGATACCGATTTATTGAAGGACCAAAAAAAGCCGATACCGATTAATCGGACGATTAAAAAAATAAGTGTTTTATTTATTTATTTGTAATAATGACAATTACAACAATACTGAATGAACACTTATTTTAACTTAATATAATACATCAATAAAATCTATTTAGCCTCAAATAAATAATGAAACATGTTCAATTTGGTTTAAATAATGCAAAAACAAAGTGTTGGAGAAGAAAGTAAAAGTGCAATATGTGCCATGTAAGAAAGCTAACGTTTAAGTTCCTTGCTCAGAACATGAGAACATATGAAAGCTGGTGGTTCCTTTTAACATGAGTCTTCAATATTCCCAGGTAAGAAGTTTTAGGTTGTAGTTATTATAGGACTATTTCATATACCTTTGACTATTTGATGTTCTTATAGGCACTTTAGTATTGCCAGTGTAACAGTATAGCTTCCGTCCCTCTCCTCGCTCCTACCTGGGCTCGAACAAGGAACACATCGACAACAGCCACCCTCAAAGCAGCGTTACCCATGCAGAGCAAGGGGAACAACTACTCCAAGTCTCAGAGCGAGTGACGTTTGAAACGCTATTAGCGCGCACCCTGCTAACTAGCTAGCCATTTCACATCATATCGTTACACCAGCCTAATCTCGGGAGTTGATAGGCTTGAAGTCATAAACAGCAGAGCTGCTGGAAAAACGCACAAAAGTACTGTTTGAATGAATGCATATGAGCCTGCTGGTGCCTACCATCGCTCAGTCAGACTGCTCTATCAAATCATAGACTTAATTATAACATAATAACACACAGAAATGCGAGCCTTTGGTCACTAATATGGTCGAATCTGGAAACTATCATCTCGAAAACAAGATGTTTATTCTTTCAGTGAAATACGGAACCGTTCCGTTCGGGTGGCATCCATAAGTCTAAATATTGCTGTTACATTTCACAACCTTCAATGTTGTCATAATTATGTAAAATCTGGCAAATTAGCGCAATGAGCCAGGCGGCCCAAACTGTTGCATATATCCTGACTCTGCGTACAATGAACGCAAGAGAAGTGACACAATTTCACCTGGTTAATATTGCCTGCTAACCTGGATTTATTTTAGGTAAATATGCAGGTTTAAAAATATATACTTCTGTGTATTGATTTTAAGAAAGGCATTGGTGTTTATGGTTAGGTACATGTTAGAGCAACGACAGTCCTTTTTCGCGAATGCGCACTGCACCGATTATATGCAACGCAGGACACGCTAGATAAACTAGTGATATCATCATCCATGTGTAGTTATAACTAGTGATTAGGATTGATTAAGTTTAATGCTAGCTAGCAACTTACCTTGGCTTCTTACTGCATTCGTGAGGCAGGTGGTTAGAGCATTGGACTAGTTCAATCAATCAATCAAATTTATTTTATATAGCCCTTCGTACATCAGCTGATATCTCAAAGTGCTGTACAGAAACCCAGCCTAAAACCCCAAACAGCAAGCAATGCAGGTGTAGAAGCACGGTGGCTAGGAAAAACTCCCTAGAAAGGCCAAAACCTAGGAAGAAACCTAGAGAGGAACCAGGCTATGTGGGGTGGCCAGTCCTCTTCTGGCTGTGCCGGGTGGAGATTATAACAAAACATGGTCAAGATGTTCAAATGTTCATAAATGACCAGCATGGTCGAATAATAATAAGGCAGAATAGTTGAAACTGGAGCAGCAGCACAGTCAGGTGGACTGGGGACAGCAAGGAGTCATCATGTCAGGTATTCCTGGGGCATGGTCCTAGGGCTCAGGTCCTCCGAGAGAGAGAAAGAAAGAGAGAATTAGAGAGAGCATATGTGGGATGGCCAGTCCTCTTCTGGCTGTGCCGGGTGGAGATTATAACAGAACATGGCCAAGATGTTCAAATGTTCATAAATGATCAGCATGGTCGAATAATAATAAGGCAGAACAGTTGAAACTGGAGCAGCAGCACAGCCAGGTGGACTGGGGACAGCAAGGAGTCATCATGTCAGGTAGTCCTGGGGCATGGTCCTAGGGCTCAGGTCCTCCGAGAGAGAGAAAGAGAGAAGGAGAGAATTACAGAACGCACACTTAGATTCACACAGGACACCGAATAGGACAGGAGAAGTACTCCAGATATAACAAACTGACCCTAGCCCCCCGACACATAAACTACTGCAGCATAAATACTGGAGGCTGAGACAGGAGGGGTCAGGAGACACTGTGGCCCACTCCGAGGACACCCCCGGACAGGGCCAAACAGGAAGGATATAACCCCACCCACTTTGCCAAAGCACAGCCCCCACACCACTAGAGGGATATCTTCAACCACCAACATACCATCCTGAGACAAGGCTGAGTATAGCCCACAAAGACCTCCGCCACGGCACAACTTAAGGGGGGGGGGGGGGGCGCCAACCCAGACAGGATGACCACATCAGTGACTCAACCCACTCAGGTGACGCACCCCCTCCAGGGACGGCATGAGAGAGCCCCAGTAAAGCCAGTGACTCAGCCCCTGTAATAGGGTTAGAGGCAGAGAATCCCAGTGGAAAGAGGGGAACCGGCCAGGCAGAGACAGCAAGGGTGGTTCGTTGCTCCAGAGCCTTTCTGTTCACCCTCCCACTCCTGGGCCAGACTACACTCAATCATATGACCCACTGAAGAGATGAGTCTTCAGTAGAGACTTAAAGGTTGAGACCGAGTTTGCGTCTCTGACATGGGTAGGCAGACCGTTCCATAAAAATGGAGCTCTATAGGAGAAAGCCCTGCCTCCAGCTGTTTGCTTAAAAATTCTAGGGACAATTAGGAGGCCTGCGTCTTGTGACCGTAGCGTACGTGTAGGTATGTACGGCAGGACCAAATCAGAGAGATAGATAGGAGCAAGCCCATGTAATGCTTTGTAGGTTAGCAGTAAAACCTTGAAATCAGCCCTTGCTTTGACAGGAAGCCAGTGTAGAGAGGCTAGCACTGGAGTAATATGATCAAATTTTTTGGTTCTAGTCAGGATTCTAGCAGCCGTATTTAGCACTAACTGAAGTTTATTTAGTGCTTTATCCGGGAAATCACCGTAAGGTTGCAAGATTGAATCCCTGAGCTGACAAGGTAAAAATCTGTCGTTCTGCCCCTGAACAAGGCAGTTAACCCAACATTCCTAGTCCGTCATTGAAAATAAGAACGTGTTCTTAACTGACTTGCCTAGTTAAATAAAGATTAAATAAAGTGTTAAAAATAAATCAAAATACATTTTCGGCATCCAAAAATACAGATTTCCGATTGTTATGAAAACTTGAAATCAGCCCTAATTAATTGGTCGACCTCTAAAAAAAGGAGTCACAAGAATGGACACTCGTGTCATGGTTTGGTGGATTGAAATAAAAATCTGTTGACTTAATGAGCAGTGAAACAGGTTATAAGTGAACAGGGTTGGAATTACTTGAATTGACTATTGTTGGTGCATAGGAGGCCCGGCACCCACCTAGCCTAACTCATACCCTAAAAGGTGAGTGGGTTCAGATAAAAACTGGATTAGGCAGCGAATGTGGTAGTGAAGCATCTAAAACAGTGCACATTAGGCTAGACTACATACACACACCAAACAAAAATGATTTTTAAAAACGCAGCATGCAACAATTTAAAAGATTTTACTGATTTGCAGTTCATAAGGAAATCCCAAACATGGGTAGTGAAATGTCTGGTGAGTATGCAGGCAATGGAAGAAATGGGACATTTTCAGCTTCCAGGAATTGTTTACAGATCCTTGCGACATGGGCCGTGCATTATCATGCTGAAACATGAGGTGACGGCGGCGGAAGAATTGCACGACTTTTGGCCTCAGGAGCTCGTCACGGTGTTTCTGTGCATTCAAATAGCCATTGATAAAATGCAATTGCGTTCGTTGTCCGTAGCTTACGCCTGCCCATACCATAACCCCACCATGGGGCACTCTGTTCACAACATCTCAACAAACCGCTTGCACACATGACGCCATGCACACTGTCTGTCATCTGCCCAGTACAGTTGAAACCGGGATTCATCTGTGAAAAGCACACTGAGGGTGCCAGTAGCCATCGAAGGTTAGCATTTTCCAAATTAGGTTGGTTACGACACCGAATTCCAGACCAGTCAAGACTAGAGGTCGACCGATTAATCGGAATGGCCGATTAAGTTCATTAAGATCAAGTTTTCATAACAATCGAAAATCGGTATTTTTGGACACCGCTTTTTTTATTTTTTTTACACCTTTATTTAACGAGGCAAATCAGTTAAGAACACATTCTTATTTTCAATGACTGCCTAGGAACGGTGGGTTAACTGCCTTGTTCAGGGGCAGAACGACAGATTTTTACCTTGTCAGCTTAGGGATTCAATCTTGCAACCTTACAGTTAATTAGTCCAACACTCTAACCACCTGCCTCTCATTGCACTCCATGAGGAGCCTGCCTGTTACGCGAATGCAGTAAGCCAAGGTAAGTTGCTAGCTAGCATTAAACTTATCTTATAAAAAACAATCAATCATAATCACTAGTTAACTACACATGGTTGATGTTTTACTAGATATTATCTAGCGTGTCCTGCGTTGCATATAATCGATGCGGTGCGTATCGTTGCTCCAATGTGTACCTAACCATGAACACCAATGCCTTTCTTAAAATCAATACACAGAAGTATACATTTTTAAACCTGCATATTTAGCTAAAAGAAATCCAAGTTAGCAGGCAATATTAACCAGATGAAATTGTGTCACTTTTCTTGCGTTCATTGCACGCAGAGTCAGTGTATATGCAACAGTTTGGGCCGCCTAATTTGCCAGAATTTTCCGTAATTATGACATAACATTGAAGGATATGCAATGTAACAGCAATATTTAGACTTATGGATGCCACCCGTTAGATAAAATACGGAACGGTTCTGTATTTCACTGAAAGAATAAATGTCTTGTTTTCGAGATGATAGTTTCCGGATTCGACCATATTAGTGACCAAAGGCTCGTATTTCTGTGTGTTATCATGTTATAACTAAGTCTACGATTTGATAGAGCAGTCTGACTGATCGATGGTAGGCACCAGCAGGCTCGTAAGCATTCATTCAAATAGCACTTGTGTGCGTTTGCTAACAGCTGTTTAGGACTTCAAGCCTATTAACTCCCGAGATTAGGCTGGTGTAACCAATGTGAAATGGCTAGCTAGTTAGTGCGCGCTAATAGCGTTTCAAACGCCACTCGCTCTGAGACTTGGAGTGGTTGTTCCCCTTGCTCTGCATAGGTAACGCTGCTTCGAGGGTGGCTGTTGTCGATGTGTTCCTGGTTCGAGCCCAGGTAGGAGCAAGGAGAGGGATGGAATCTATACTGTTACACTGGCAATACTAAAGTGCCTATAAGAACATCAAATAGTCAAAGGTTAATGAAATACAAATGGTCTTGAGAAATAGTCCTATAATTCCTATAATAACTACAACCTAAAACTTCTTACCTGGGAATATTGAAGACTCATGTTAAAAGGAACCACCAGCTTTCATATGTTCTCATGTTCTGAGCAAGGAACTTAAACATTAGCTTTCTTACATGGCACATATTACACTTTTACTTTCTTCTCCAACACTTTGTTTTTGCATTATTTAAACCAAATTGAACATGTTTCATTATTTATTTGAGGCTAAATTGATTTTATTGATGTATTGTTCAAATAAGTGTTCATTCAGTATTGTTGTAATTGTCATTATTACAAATAAATAAATAAAACACTTTTTTTTTTTTTTATCGTCCGATTAATCGGTATCGGCTTTTTTTGGTTCTTCAATAAATCGGTATCGCCGTTGAAAAACCATAATCGGTCGACCTCTACTCCTTTTTATAAGACTCTCTCTCCATACAGATAAGCACTGCCTTTGTGTGTGTTGCTGTATTATAATCTGATATTCCAGTCAGTTGGCTCCAGGGAGCCGCATCACATCCTGTCCCAGGGGTCCCTGTGTGTCACACAGGGCTAGCTGTGAAGATGCTCATGCTCACACAGGATATGTGTTTATACTCTGTCTAAAACTAACTCTGTTCACATAATAGTTTAGTGCGTGGTCTAGGCTATAGTAAATCAGTGCCAACCCCTTAATTTAAGTATGATTTTAATGCCACTGATACCTTCTTAGTAGTCTTTGTTGCTTTCAAATTACTTTCACTTTTAAGAGACATTAGAAGACAAATTAATATAGCCAATTTACTAACATCTATTGCAGGATAAAATTATGTTAGAGTTTACATAGTGGGCCAGAAATTGATGTTGCATTTCCTTTATGGGTTGGTTATGTTAGGCTTCTTCCAACCCATTGCTTTCTATAGATAATAAAATTAGGTTATCTTTACATTAACCCATAAAAGTAAGCCGTGGATGGGGCACACACCTACTCGTTCCAGTTATTTTTTTTCTATATTTTTACAATTTTCTACATCGTTGACATCAACTATGAAATGACACATATGGAATTTTAATTTTAATTTTTAATTTCACCTTTATTTAACCAGGTAGGTTAAATAAAGTTCTCATTTGCAACTGCGACCTGGCCAAGATCAAGCATAGCAGTGTGAACAGACAACAACACAGAGTTACACATGGAGTAAACAATAAACAAGTCAATAACATAGTAGAAAAAAATAATCTATACACATTGTGTGCAAATGGCACGAGGAGGTAGGCAATAAATAGGCCATAGGAGTGAATAATTACAATTTAGCAGATTAACACTGGAGTGATAAATGATCAGATGAACATGTGCAGGTAGAGATACTGGTGTGCAAAAGAGCAGAAAAGTAAATAAAATAAAAACAGTGTGGGGATGAGGTAGGTAAATTGGGTGGGCTATATACCGATGGACTATGTACAGCTGCAGCGATCGAATTGCAACAAAGACACGACTACTTAAGGACACCAATAAGATGAGACTTGCTTGGGCCAAGGAACACGAGCACTATCTTTTGGTCTGATGAGTCCAAATGGTTCCAACCGCCGTGTCTTTGTGAGACTCAGAGTACTGACAGTGTCACGTATGATCTACGCATGTGTGGTTCCCACTTTGAAGCATGGAGGTGTGGGGGTGCTTTGCTGGTGACACTGTCAGTGAGTTATTTAGAATTCAAGGCACACTTAACCAGCATGGCTACCACAGCATTCTGTAGCGATACACCATACCATCTGGTTTGCACTTAGTGGGACTATAATTTGTTTGTCAACAGGACAATGACCCAACACACACCTCCAGGTTGAAAGATTTCCAAGAGTGTGCAAAGCTGTCAAGGCAAAGGGTAGCTACTTAGAAGAATCTAAAATAAGTTTTGATTTGTTTAATTAGCCACCCTTTGCCTTGACAGCTTTGCACACTCTTGGCATTCTCTCAACCAGCTTCCCCTGGGATGCTTTTCCAACAGTCTTGAAGGAGTTCCCACATACTGTATGCTGAGCACTTGTTGGCTGCTTTTCATTCACTCTACGGTCAAACTCATCTCAAACCATCTAAATTGGGTTGAGGTCGGGTGATATGATGCAGCACTCCATCACTCTCCTTCTTGGTCAAATAGTCCTTACACAGCCTGGAGGTTTGTGTTGGGTCATTGTTTTTGGGATGTTGTCCTCAGATAATCGCATGGGATGCTTTCACCGTAAAGCCTTTTTTAAATCTGACAAAGCGGCTGGATTAACAAGAAGTTAATCTTTAAGATGTATAACACTTGTATTTTTATGAACGTTTATTATGACTATTTCTGTATTTTGAATTTGGCGCTCTGCAATTTCACCAGAAGTTGTCGAGGTGGGTCGCTAGTGGAATGCCTGCGCCAGAGAGGTTATTAACAAACCTCCAAACGAGCTTCAATGCCATAGAACACTCCTTCCATTGCCTCCAACTGCTTTTAAATGCTAGTAAAACTAAATGCATGCTCTTCAACCAATCGCTGCCTGCACCTTATACATTGTAGCATAATAGTGAAGACATCAAAACTATGAAATAAAACATGGAATTACGTAGTAAGCAAAATGGTGTTAAACAAGATTCTTCTAAGTTCCCACCCTTTGCCTTGATGACAGCTTTGCACACGCTTCGCATTCTCTCAACCAGTTTCATGAGGTAGTCACCTGGAATGCATTTCAATTAACAGGTGTGCCTTGTTAAAAGATAAATCGTGGAATTTCTTTCCTCAATGCATTTGAGCCAATCAGTTTTGGTATACAGAAGGTAGCTCTATTTGGTATAACACCATGTCCATATTACGTCAAGAACAGATCAAATAATTAAAGAGAAACGGCAGTCCATCATCACTTTAAAACACGAAGGTCAGACAATACGGAAAGTGGCAAAAACCATCATGATGAAACTGTCTCTCATGAGGACCACCACAGGAAAGGAATACACACAGTTACCTCTGCTGCAGAGGATAAGTTCCATTAGTTAACTGCACCTCAGATTGCAGCCCCAATAAATGCTTCACAGGGTTCAAGTAACAGACACATCTCAACATCAACTGTTCGTGAACGTCTGATTCACACAGTCTCCTCTGATCCAATTGTTGCAAAGAAACATCCACTAAAGGACACCAATAAAAAGAAAAGGCCTGGGCAAAGAAACATCCACTAAAGGACACCAATAAAAAGAAAATGCTTGGGCGAAGAAACCAGAGTAATGGACATTAGACTGGTTTTCCACCATAATTTGCTAATAAATTCATAAAAAATCCTACGTGATTTTCTGGATTTTTTTTCTTCTTCTCATTTTGTCTGTCATACTTGAAGTGTACCTATGATGAAAATTACAGGCCTCTCTCATCTTTTTAAGTGGGAGTACTTGCACAGTTGGTGGCTGACTAAATACTTTTTTGCCCCACCGTATTTGTTAAACAGCCATCCACAACAACCACAAATCCGTAAGGCGCAAATAGCTAAATGAGCGCACAGCAGTGCATGTCAATGTGCCATGTAAATATCAATAATAAGTGATAACAGCATTTCCCCTAGGCAACACCACTGCTGTCGCCCTTCCCTCCAACCAAGCGTTAATTCAAGTTGGATAATCTTTGGATGCTGACATCAGTCACACCATTGGAAGACATAGCTTGGACTGTAGCCCACAAGCCTTTTCCTGCTCTTTCCTGCGATCCATCAAACACATTTAGTGTCATCGTAGTGGTCTCTGACTTGTGGTCAGACTCGCTCAGGAAAATTAAACTTGCCCGTTTTTTCCATGCTGATTTTTGATTACATCCAACAATTTAAAAGATTTTACTGAGTTTATATAAGGAAATCAGTCTATTGAAATGAATTCATTAGGCCCTAATCTATGGATTTCACATGACTGGGAATACGGAACCTTTTTATTTATTTTTATTTCGAGACATGGATCAGAAAACCAGTCAGTATCTGGTGTGAACACCATTTGCCTCATGTTTTGCAACATATCTCCTTTGCATAGATAGTGTTCATTGTCCTTAGCTTATGCTTGCCCATGCCATAACCCCACCGTCACCATAGGGCATTCTGTTCTCATCGTTGACATCAGCATACCACTCGCCCACACGCCGCTGTCTGCCATATGTCCGGTAGAGTTCAAACCGGGATTTATCCATGAAGAGCACGCTTTTCCAGCGTGCCAGTGGCCATCGAAGGTGAGCATTTTTCCCACTGAAGTCAGTTATAATTATTTTTTTAACCTTTTATTTAACTAGGCAAGTCCGTTAAGAACAAATTCTTATTTTCAATAACTGCCTAGGAAGAGCCTTGTTCAGGGGCAGAATTGCAGATTTTTACCTAGTCAGCTCTGTGATTCGATCTTGCAAACTTTCGGTTACTGGTCCATTGCCCTAACCACTAGGCTACCTGCCGAACTACAGTCCGATCAAGACCTTTGTGAGGATGCTGAGCACACAGATGAGCTTCCCTGAGATTGTTTGTGCAGAAATTCTTTGGTTGTACAGATCCATCAACTGTCTGGGTGGCTGGTCTCAGACAATACCGCAGGTGAAGAAGCCGGATGTGGAGGTCCTGGGCTGGCATTGTTACACGTGGTCTATGGTTGTGAGGCCGATTGGACGTACGGCCAAATTCTCTAAAACGACATTGGTAGTGAAATTAACATTCAATTCTCTGGCAACAGCTCTTGCTGACATTCCTCCATTCAGCATGCCAATTTAAACGCTCCCTCAACTTGAGTCATCTGTGGCATTGTGTTGTGTGAGAGAACTGCACAGTTTAGTGGCTTTTTGGTGTCCCCCATCACAAGGTGCACTTGTGTAATGATCATGCTGTTTAATCAGCTTCTTGACATGCCATACCTGTCAGGTGGATGGATTATCTTGGCAAAGGAGAAATGCTCACTAATGGGGACGTAAACAAATTAGGGCACACAATTTGAGAGAAATAAGCTTCTTGTGTATATGGACATTTTCTGTGATCTTAAATTCAACTCCTGAAACATGGGACCGACACGTCAACGGTGTCAAAGATTTTTATTTCTTTATTTTATTCAAAAGTAATCTGTTTTTTCAAAAGTATCTGTCATCTGATTACAATATTTTAGCTGGTAACGTAACTAGTTTAAAATATATATATATATATATAAATATATATATATATATATATATATATATATATATAATCTGTTACATGTAATGGATTACACGTAAATCCGTTTCTCCCTAACCTTGTATGTAACTCCTGTGGTTTCACATGCGATTGTAGATGCATGACATGAGTGCATGTCTTTTCCATGTGTACCTCTGTGTTTAGTGTCATTGTCTGTGAGTGTTTTTATTGTGTTTTAAAAAAATATTAAAAAAATTATAAAGGGATACGATTTCCCCTGTACCTTGCCTTCTTTCTTTTGGCAATTTGCCTGACTGAAAGCCTGTAATGTAGCTGAGTCCAATTCACCTGTGGGGATTTGTCATGGTGCCCACACACTGCTACAACAGTGTGGGCATCTGCAATCACACACACACTGACACAAACACGCCTCCCCCCACATACACAGCCAATAATAACATTCCTCTTTCTTCCTGCCAGAAGCATCAGCTACAGCATGCCTACACATTATCTCTGAGGTCCTGAAACACACACCACGCTTAACAGGCAGACATGGATCTTCATCAGCATAGATGAACTGTTTTGTCAGTTTGTGTATACGTGTTTTAAAGATGCACTATGCAGAAATTGATCCGCCATTTCCTGGTTGCTAAAATTTCAGTTTGACAAAACAAGCAAGTATAATAGAGAGAATGATTGTACCATCTAAACCATTGTGAAATATATTTCCCATAACCAAAAATATTGTTTTTAACAGCTGCTTGATGTTCAGCTGCGGTGTTCAAAAGTAAAAGATGCAAAAACGAAGCATAGAAATAGCGCACATGCTTTCAATGCGAATTACTCTCATTTCTATGTGAATTTGGTCAGGTCGTCCCAAAAATGGATGTGTCAAGCTGCATGTGTTTTGCCAGAGGTTGTTGTAAGGGAGTAATGTTGTGTAACTGGGTTTAGAGCAGGCACAGCAGTGTTGTTTAGACTACGGCCCTGGGCGCTCTCTATCTGTCAGCTAGCTTCTCACTGCTTCTGTCCTCTTGTACTGCATTTAAACACACACACACAGACCACTCACACACTTAGATTAACAGGACTTGGATGGCTGGAAGGATGCTTTGCAAATTTCAGACATATATTATGAATTATATTAAGACAAGTCCTACTATATCGATCTCTGTGTCTCCTAGACTGGTTCCGGCCCCCGAGGCAGCACAGAGGCCCCTGACCGAGACAGCAGCAGTATGAGTGTGGATGAGGGCCAGTTCTACAGTGTGCAGGTGGGAGACTCCACCTTCACTGTTCTGAAGCGCTACCAGGAGCTCAGGGCCATCGGCTCTGGGGCGCAGGGCATTGTCTGGTAAGACAACCGTTATGTAGACGAACAATATGCCCTCTAATAAGTGAAAGTTTCATACCAGTCAAATCCTCTCATATCTCCACAAGTGCATTCCATTTGGGATTGGGCAATAGGTTGGGTAGTCCTAGAACTAGGCTAGCTACTGTTTTACTGTTCTCTATTCTACAAGAATGAAAGGTTCCATGAGTATGTCTCTTAGCCTTGCGTTGTCATGAGTCATGGCACATATATTTCTCTCCATCCTCCCTTTACCCCCCCCCCCACCCTCTCCAGCTCTGCTCTAGACTCAGTGTTAGGTTTTCCCGTGGCAGTAAAGAAGCTGTGTCGGCCATTCCAGAACCAGACTCATGCCAAGCGGGCCTACAGGGAACTGGTGCTGCTCAAATGTGTCAACCACAAAAACGTATGGCACCCGATTTTTAACAAGCTACTGTTTGAAAGCCCTCTGCCCTGTCTATTGAGCTGATTGTCTATTTTAAGCTGACACATGCCGTATGATGCAAAAAATAATAACCTAATAGATACAATATAGTAACCATCAGTAATACCTTGATATTACGTTTCATAACCTGTTAATAACCTATATTCCTTTAATAATCTATTCAGCTGATGAGTGGCGTTTGTCTGTCCTCAGATTATCAGGTTGATCAATGTGTTCACGCCTCAGAAGTCATTGGAGGAGTTTCAGGACCTGTAAGTCTTCTTGTACCTGTGGTCTTTCTTTTATTGTTGAGTAGTTCTGCGCTACATTCCAATGCATGGCGTAATTCTACGCGTACTATACGAGTGTGGACATTGAAACAGAGCCCTTAGGCTTCAACTCAAATCCAGTTTGATACAGTAATACCCTTAGGTTTGCTGATAGACGTTCTCGCCAATCTTCTACTATTCAATCTCTGCTTGTTCTTATGTCCTCTTCTCCTTCCCTCTCCCGGTGCCAGCTACCTAGTGATGGAGCTAATGGATGCCAGTCTGTGCCAGGTGATCCACATGGACCTGGACCATGAGAGGATGTCCTACCTGCTCTACCAGATCCTCTGTGGCATCAGACACCTGCACTCCGCTGGCATCATCCACAGGGTGGGGAACACACACACCTGCGCACGCTCATACACTTGCATGAATGCAGCATGCGTGCACACACACACCAGCATACACACTTTGACTACATACAGTGACTTCAGATATTATTTAGACCCCTTGACTTTTTCCACATTTTGCTACGTTACAGCTCATTTCTAAAATGGATTAAATATTTTTTAAAGTCTCAGCAAACTAAACACAATACCCCATAATGACAAAGCGAAAACGGGTTTTTGGAAATGCTTGCTAATTTATAACAAATAGAAAAACGAAATACCTTATTTACATTTTCAGACCCTTTGCTATGAGACTCGAAATTGATATCCGGTGCATCCTGTTTCCGTTGATCATCCTTGAGATGTTTCTGCAACTTGATTGGAGTCCACTTGTGGTAAATTCAATTGATTGGACATGATTTGGAAAGGGACACACCTGTCTATATAAGGTTCTACAGTTGACAGTGCCATGTCCGAGAAAAAACCAAGCCATGAGGTCGAAGCAGTTGTCCGTAGAGCTCCGAGGCACAGATCTGGGGAAGGGTACCAAAACATTTCTGCAGCATTGAAGGTCCCCAAAAGTACAGAATCCTCCATTCTTAGATGGAAGAAATTTGGAACCACCAAGACTCTTCCTAGAGCGGGCCACCCGGCCAAACTGAGCAATCGGGGGAGAAGGTCCTTGGTTAGGGTGGTACAACCAAGAACCTGATGGTCACTCTGACAGAGCTCTAGAGTTCCTCTGTGGTGATGGAAGAACCTTCCAGAAGGACAACCATCTCTGCAGCACTCCACCAATCAGGCCTTATGTTAGTGGCCAGACGGAAGCCACTCCTCAGTAAAAGGCACATGACAGCCCGCTTGGAGTTTGCCAAAAGGCACCTAAAGGATTCTCAGACCTTAAGAAACAAGATTATCTGGTCTGATGAAACCAAGATTGAACTCTTTGGCCTGAATGCCAAGCGTCATGTCTGGAGGAAACCTGGCACCATCCCTACGGTGAAGCATGGTGGTGGCAGCATCGTGCTGTGGGGATGTTTTTCAGCGGCAGGGACTGGGAGACTAGTCAGGATTGAGGAAAAGGTGTACGGAGCAAAGTACAGAGATCCTTGATGAAAACCTGCTCAGGAACTCAGACTGGGGCGAGGATTCACCTTCCAACAGGACAATGACCCTAAGCACACAGCCAAGACAACACAGGAGTGCCTTCGGGACAAGTCTCTGAATGTCCTTGAGTGGCCCAGCCATAGCCTGGACTTGAACCCGACCGAACATCTCTGGAGAGACCTGAAAATAGCTGTGTGGCTATTTTCCCCATCAAACGTGACAGAGCTTGAGAGGATCTGCAGAGAAGAATGAAGAGAAACTCCCCAAATACAGGTGTGCCAAGCTTGTAGCGTCATACCCAAGAAGACTTGAGGGTGTAATCACTGCCAATGGTGCTTCACCAAAGTACTGAGTAAAGGTTCTGAATACTTAAGTAAATGTGATATTTCAGTATTTTATTTTGAATACATTTGCAAAAAATGTCAAACTTGTTTTTACTTTGTCATTATGGGGTATTGTTTGGGGGGGGGGGGGGGGGGGGGCAATTGAATACATTTTAGAAAAAGGCTGTAACGTAACCATGTGGAATAAGTCACATTCCGCAACACTCGCATTAACATCTGCTAACCATGTGTATATGACCATTAAAATTTGATTTGATACTTTCCGGATGTGCTATATGCTCTATCCCTCTCTCCCTATAGGATCTGAAGCCCAGTAACATAGTGGTCAAGTCAGACTGTACTCTGAAGATCCTGGACTTTGGATTGGCAAGAACGGCCTGCACCAACTTCATGATGACCCCTTATGTGGTGACTAGGTACTACAGGGCCCCAGAGGTCATCCTGGGCATGAAGTACAAGGAGAACGGTAAGTGGGAAGAACGCTATGGCTGTGTCTCAAACCACACCCTATTTCCCCTGTAGTGCACTACCCTTGACGCTCTGGCTTTGGTTAAAAGTATTGAACTTGGGAAATAGTGTCAATTAGGACACAGCCTAATTGCTACTAATCTGACTAACCCACTAACAAGTCCTGGGTCCTGTGTGTATTGTGTACCACTGAACAGAGTTGTTCTATTCCAAAAGGTGCTGATGTGTTAGTGATTGGAATTCCTCATAGTGCCTGGTTACAACCTACAAAAACAAATTGCAGAATAATTATGAAAGGAGTGTCGTGGAAATTCTTACACAGGGACACTTGAATTCCATCTTAAATGAATAATGGTCTATAATCAGCGCGCTGGAGCGGTTCCAACAAACTTAATGCACCAAGTACACATGTCGATTAGGAGCTCTAACTGGGCAGTCCCGTTAGTTCCCTTATATACTGACAAGTTATATTTGCATGATTTAGCTTATTCATCGTTCATAATGTTTGCTTCATTCATGTGATGACCAATACTGGGTCATACATGTGACAGACCAATACCTCACAAGGCTTCTTCTCTCTAAGCTGAGACCTTGAAACTGAGATATCCCTTTCTCTAAACAAGGTTCTGGTCATCCTGCCAAATTGCAGATACTGATAGTGAGGATTCATTCAATCAGTCACTTGCATGAACACAGAAATTGGTTTTGAGAAAAGCAGCAACAGAACACACAGAAATTGGTTATTAGAAAATAACAAACTTATGTAACTTATCACGTGTGTGATGATAATCATTGCATTTTAATGTAAGCATTTAGTTTTTTTTCTTCTCTATCATATTTCTTTTAAAGTAAGGGGAAAGCTCTGATGGAGGCCGATACGTTAAGCTTATTAAAGATCCGTGACACTATCAAGAGCAGTGTGCGGTTTCCTTTTTCATTCGTCTTATTCAACTGTTGCTATGCACCTGCAAAAAGTTCTCAGGTGTGCAACTGCCTTTTTGAATTTTAAAGTAAGGGAAATCAACACATGAAACCAGACACTTCAAACCCTTCGTTCTGTATTATACAATCTAATTAGTATGGTAACACTATCATCTTAGTAAAGGTTATACTTCTATTAACGGCAATTAATTTATCAAACATACACAGCATGTTCAATAACACAATTTGGACAAACTAAGCAAAAGGAAAAAAAACTTGCTGTAGCCCATTTTGGCAATTTGGGATCCCAACTTCCAAACAGGGATTCCAACCAAGTTGCAGGCATCCCCTCTGGTTGTGGGGAATTATTCTTCGCGACAGTGGCAATGTGTTCGGTGAGATCAGTCATATGTGAGGAGTGATCTGGGGCAAAAGTACAACATTCATCGCCGATGTACATACACACACACACATATATATGCACTATACATCCACATGGATTTAGTACGGTAGTGGTGGAGTAGGGGCCTGAGGGCACACAGTGTGTGTCGCGAATGTATTGTGATGTTTCTATAATTGTTTAAACTGCCTTAATTTTGCTGGACTCCAGGAAGAGTAACAGCAGCTAATAGGGATCCATAATAAATACAAATGATTGCACAAGTGCCCCTTTGAACTGCCAAAAGATAGTCAAGAGCCTCTCTGTTTGTAGAGCCAATTTACGCAATTCTTTAGACATTCCCGAATTTGGTCTAGGGTACATGCATATTGACTTTCACAGGGAAGAGAGAACACATGTTAAACAGTTTCACACCAACCTTGATAAGAATGAGAATGCAGCTTGGGCTAACCTTGCCCCAATCTAGTGGCTCTCCTCACATTTGAGTTGTATAGCTCTGTCTCTAGAAGCCTCGCCTTTCCAAACCATAATTATAACTATTACCGGCAGAATGTACATTGACATACAGTATATTCTTATATTTCCAGTAGCAACTATTCTCATCCCTTGTGGTAATGACAGATGTGGTATCTCAATTCATTCTTAGTCAAAATTACTATACATTTCTCAGTGTGCAGACCTCTACAATCAACCTGATAATTCAGTTATACAATTTTGGATAAGCCCAAATCAATTGCGGACACAGTTTACCCCCCCCTCCCTCCCGACACTCATCCTTCTGGCGTTTTCTTCATGTGTTTCAGTTTGTCCTCCCAATGGCACATGTTCAAAGTGGATGGCCCTTGATAATGTCTCTCACCTGAGCCGCCACTGTCCTTTACAGTCCATTATGTCTTGTCCATTTTCCTACAAGTACACCAGCAAGTTTGGATGGGATCTTTCTCCATGCTCACTCCAAGTGGACCCGTGTCTCACTCCTGAGAGAAAAGGCAGTTGATCGCTTCGACTGGATGCTGTGTACATGCTGGCTCGGACTCAGGTCTCACGGTAGAAGTGGTGAAGGACCATACTGGACACCATTGCTTCAACTGATTAGTGGGGATGAGGTCCGCACTGTTCTTGGTCAAATTATCCCTTCCATGCATCTAGACACCATCTGTAGTCACTTTCGCCATAAAGGAGAGACCAGAACAACAGTTTTTTTTAGTTTAGGGCATTTCTGATTCAAGAAAATCCAGACAAATTATTTATTGTATGACAAACTATTACTGCTAACAATATGCTTAATACGGATTTCTAAAACAAATGTCAGAGAATAACAACACAGTTTAAACCATTTTATATATATATATATATACAGTGCTTGCGAAAGTATTCGGCCCCCTTGAACTTTGCGACCTTTTGCCACATTTCAGGCTTCAAACATAACGATATAAAACTGTATTTTTTTGTGAAGAATCAACAACAAGTGGGACACAATCATGAAGTGGAACGACATTTATTGGATATTTCAAACTTTTTTAACAAATCAAAAACTGAAAAATTGGGCGTGCAAAATTATTAATCCCCCTTAAGTTAATACTTTGTAGCGCCACCTTTTGCTGCGATTACAGCTGTAAGTCGCTTGGGGTATGTCTCTATCAGTTTTGCACATCGAGAGACTGACATTTTTTCCCATTCCTCCTTGCAAAACAGCTCGAGCTCAGTGAGGTTGGATGGAGAGCATTTGTGAACAGCAGTTTATTTGGATAACTACACTGAAAGACCTGCACCGTAGCGTTGTTTGTAGCTGCTTCTATGCGTGCAGAACTAATTCTCTACTTCCTGTTTGCGTACAGTCTTTCTAAGTACCAGAAAGCTCCACTAGGGGTGAATAACACCATGGAACACACTGAAAATCCATCTTAACCATTGTAATAATCTGTTACCTTTTTTCTTAAATTTTTTTTTCCCTTTTTTCCCCAATTTCGTGGTATCCAATTGTTAGTAATTACTATCTTGTCTCATCGCTACAACTCCCATATGGGCACGGGAGAGACGAAGGTCGAAAGCCATGCGTCCTCCGAAACACAACCCAACCAAGCCGCACTGCTTCTTAACACAGCGCGCCTCCAACCCAGAAGCCAGCTGCACCAATGTGTCTGAGAAAACACTGTGTACCTGGCTACCTTGGTTAGCGCGCACTGCGCCCGGTCCGCCACAGGAGTCGCTGGTGCGTGATGAGACAAGGATATCCCTACCGGCCAAACCCTCCCTTACCCGGACGACGCTAGGCCAATTGTGCGTCGCCCCACGGACCTCCCGGTCGCGGCCGGCGCGACAGAGCCTGGGCGCGAAACCAGAGTCTCTGGAGGCACAGCTAGCGCTACGGTGCCCTAGACCACTGCGCCACCCGGGAGGCCCCTGTTATCTGTTACCTTCTAACAGGATGGCAGCACAGGGCTAATCCTAAGGGAGAAATCCCAACCATCCAACAGACCCAATCTGGTGATTATGTGTTATTGAAGCAAGACAAGAACAATGAGAAGACAACAGCAATACACATCACTTGATGTGGGGAAACCTCAATCCATTTGGATTTAACTGTCAACCATTACCAACATATTTTTTCCCTTTTTACATGCAGGCATGTGAAGAAAATCAATTTGCGTATTTAGTCTTGTGCATCTTCAACGATTCTCTTTACTTGCTTTGCACCATATGTATCTTCCGTACATATTTAGGAACAGGCTGCAGACCACGTAGACATTTCTAATAAATGCTTAGACAGCTGTCAGTGGGGCTTTCCATGGTACCGTTATGCCCTTGCGCTAGTTTTCTCATAAAACTAGTGAATAGCCTTCTCTCTCTAAGACTATGGGTACCTTTTTATGCGTTACTCACCTTGATTCTTTCAGATTCCTTTAAATGGACTTACTGAAATCAGTTGCTGTCCCTCATTTGTTCGCGGATGTCTCCTCCTGGGCAGCTCACAGGGTCTGGGCGGGTCTCATCTTTTGGTCAAAATGGGAATTTACCCTCAGGCTTCATAAAATGTGCCACCGGTTTTCTTTGCAGACCCCCAATGGAAATTCTTACACAGGGACACCTAAGTCAATTTTTAAATGAATCATTGTTTATTATCAGCGAGCTGGAGCGGTTCCAACAAACTTAATGCACCGAGTACACATGTTGATTAGGAGCTCCAACCTGGCAGTCCCGTTATATACTGACATGTTATAGTTGCATGATTTAGCTTATTCATAATTCATGTTTGCTTCATTCATGTGACGACCAATACTGGGTCATGCATGTGACAGACCAATACCTCACAAGGCTTCTTCTCTCTAAGCTGAGATCTTGAAACTGAGATATCCCTTTCTCTAAACAAGGTTCTGGGCGTACTGCCAAATTGCAGATACTGATAGTGAGGATTTGTTCAATCAGTCACTTGCATGAACACAGAAATTGGTTTTGAGAAAAGGTCAAACATAAAAAAATGTCCATCACAGTGGGTTGGTTTTAAAATGGAGTGCTGTTGGTCATGTTTGGTGTGTCCAAGGACCTTTTGAAGGGTTGGATAAATCTTTTTATTGATCATAGTTAGTGATTCTACTAAACTATTGTGTTGGCTGATCAAGGTTAGAGAACAAACAGTGACTGATCCTGCTGTTCTGATCATACCGCTTGATCATGTTTCCATTGATGATGGTTGTTGAATGTTGATGGTTCTGTGCTGCTCTGCAGTTGACCTGTGGTCTGTTGGCTGCATCATGGCTGAGATGATTGCACACAAAATCCTCTTCCCTGGAAAAGACTGTATCCTTTGTGCGTGTTCGTTCCACTTATGACACATCACTCTGCTTATGAGAATTTGTATGTAGCAGTGTTGCATAGTGAATGGTATTCCATTTATGTTTTTGTTTATTATCGATGTACAGTAGTCAAACCTACTTCCTGTGTAGGAAGTTAAGGCACATTTTTCCAGTGCATTAGAAGTTTCCAATTTACCTTTTATCAAAGGAAAATACCTCTAAGTCTTCATCAGGGCAGAAATACAGGGGAGGGGTTTATGAACATTTGTTGAAGGCACACAGTCCAAAGCAAATACTATCCATGCCCTGACCACATCACATCCTATTGTACCAGCTACACACACACACTCGTACACAGCAGGGTTTGGTTTAGCCAGAAATATCCAGATTTTGGCCTTCATTTTATAAAAATTAAAAAGTTAGTAAGCACAATTGGCGCCAGGCTGGGAGAAAAAAATCCTATTTGCGAAATAATGCTTTTTTTTTTTGCCTATTCGCAGTGGTGGACAAAGTACACAATTGTCATACTTGAGTAAAAGTAAAGATGGCTTAATAGAAAATTACTTGAGTAAACGTATTTGGTTTTAAAAATACTTAAGTATCAAAAGTATAAATCATTTTACATTCCTTATATTAAGCAAACCAAAAATATTTATTTACGGATAGCCAGGGGCACACTCCAACACTCAAGACATAATTTACAAAAGAAGCATTTGTGTTTAGTGAGTATGCCAGATAAGATGCGGTAGGGATGACCAGGGATGTTCTCTTGATGTGTGTGAATTGCACCATTTTCCTGTATTCATAATGTAACGAGTACTTTTGGGTGCCAGGGGAAATGTGGAGTGAAAAGTACATTACTAAAGAAAATAATGTAAATTGTCAAAAATATAAATAGTAAAGTACAGATACCTCCCTCCCCCAAAAACGACTTAAGAAGTACTTTAAAGTATTTTTAGTTAAGTACTTTACGCCACTGCCTATTTGTTGATGTAAATACATTTGACCAGTCATGCTTATCTGTCTATGGGGCAATTTGCATAATTTTATTGGAATTTAATTGGTACGGAAGTCAGGTACGGAAGTCAGGCTTCATCAGCGCGTCACACACCACTTAGCAATGAGCTGGAAGCAGTATGCCTTTTGAAAACGTATACCTACTTAAAACCTTTCTGGGATATGTGGGACGGTAGCGTCCCACTTGGCTAAAAGCCAGAGAAAATGCAGAGCGCCAAATTCAAATAAATTCCTATAAAAATCGAACTTTCATGAATTCACACATGTAAGATACCAAATTAAAGCTACACGTGTTGTGAATCCAACCAACATGTCAAATTTCAAAAACGATTTTTGGCGAAAGCAAACGATACTATTATCTGAGGATAGCACCTCCGTAAACAAAAGGGAACATATTTCAACCTCTCCAGCTGTGACACAAAACGCAGAAATAAAATCATGCCATATAAATCATGCCTTTGACGAGCTTCTACTGTTGTCCCATAAACATCACAAATGGTCCTTTTTGTTTGATTAATTCCGTCCATATATATCCAAAATGTCCATTTATTTGGCGCGTTTGATCCAGAAAAACACTGGTTCCAACTTGCGCAACGCAACTACAAAATATCTCAAGTTACCTGTAAACTTTGCCAAAACATTTCAAACTACTTTTGTAATACAACTTATGGTATTTTTTAAAGTAAATAATAGATCAAATTGAAGACGGGATGATCTGTGTTCAATACAGGAAGAAAACAAACGGACGCTAGCTTTCTGGTCACGTGCCTCTATCAAGCAGTACACATGAAGTGACCCTCGTTTTGAACAGGACTACTTCTTCATTACACAAAGGAAAAACCTCAACCAATTTCTAAAGACTGGTGACATCCAGTGGAAGTGGTAGGAACTGCAAGCAAGTCCCAATGAAAACTAATTGAAAAGAGAGTGACCTCAAAAACAAAACAAAAAAATCTAAATGGTTTGTCCTCGGGGTTTCGCCTGCTACATAAGTTCTGTTATACTCACAGTCATGATTCAAACAGTTTTAGAAACTTCAGAGTGTTTACTAATAATATGCATATATTGTCTTCTGTGGATGAGTAGCAGGCAGTTGAATTTGGGCATGCTTTTCTTCGAAAATTCCAAATGCTGCCCCCTATCCTAGAGAAGTTTAATTGTTTAAAACCTGAACATTTTGCTACATATTATGAGGCATGTTTTACCTTGCTTCAAAGTAGCCTGGGCATATGCCATTGAAACCAAAAGCCTATTTATCTCATATTCTATTGGTTTTAAATTTCCTTCCATTGTCCGGTAGCCAAATGCCTTGTGCACATTACTGCGCTAATTATGTCAAGAAATAAGACTTTAAATTTTAATCTTAATGTGATGATCTGTTCCATCTATTCATTGCTTTTCAACATTATTTTTGTTGCCTAGGCCTAGTGGTTGTATGAATTTGAATTTGGGATCTATCTTCCCACAACTGTCCCAGAGACTGTTTGGGCTATTTATTTCTCGACAAGCTGGCCAATAGAATAGTAAACTTTTCTACTATGGGGAGTAGTCGATTGCCATAGGCTCATAGGTGACGCATCCATAAGGCTAGGGGAATCTAAGCTTTCCCTAAGTAAATTAAATTGCCAAAATGATATAGCCTAATTAGCCTACTCCTGTCTATACAGAAATAAAACATTAGTTTGGAAAACAAAAGGCTCTTGCTGTGAAGAGAAGACAATGAAAATCTGTCTTTTAGTAACCAAATTCTCAACCTAATTGAACAGTAGGCCTATAGCTTATCTTATTAGCACCAGCGGAGAGTGCGCCCTGCGCATGTTCACTCTTTATCGTTGTTCAGTCAGTGCCACTTAAGTTTGTTTTTGGACAATTTCCTCCATTTTAGATGGACGTCATATTCTATTTGCGTCTCCCCTTCTCATAGGCCTATTAAATGGACAAGGTTGTTTTTGATTTATCCGTTTCAGTGTCAGCAGAGTAGGCTACCCTGTAATTAGTCGTATTAAAAAAAGATTCTGCTTATGTGTCCAGTCACATAAAGTGTAGTAGAATTGCATGAAATGTGTTTCTCCCGTACAAAGAAAGAATAAACGTATCTGATATAGCCTGTAACCCAGGACTCGCCGATATACACGTGGTCTTTTTTATATATTATATTATTAGCCTAAATTATGATTTTCCAATCTACTCCTCACATTATGCATAGTAGGCGATCTTACATAAGTCTGGAAATGCGATGATGCATTCAATGCTTTATTATAAAGGTGCATTTTTATGGTAAAAAATGTGGTGAAACTCAAACGCCGCCTATGCATAGGCTGGTGATTTTTCTGTTCGTTACTCGTCTTGTTGGCTGAGGAAAAGTACACGTGGACAGTTATTCTGACATCTTCAAAGTGTCCAGTGAGGACACGCGTTATTTCATCCCCGACTTGCAAATCGAGAAAGCGAAACGGCTGTGTAAACTGATGAGCAGTGCTCCTAAGCAGTGCTCCATGCGAGAGGAGCCTGAAAGGCTGTGTAAACTGATGAGCAGTGCTCCATGCGAGAGGAGCCTGAAAGGCTA
Organism: Oncorhynchus mykiss; assembly: GCF_057628025.1. Lineage (NCBI taxonomy): Eukaryota > Metazoa > Chordata > Actinopteri > Salmoniformes > Salmonidae > Oncorhynchus > Oncorhynchus mykiss. The sequence continues at coordinate 5,719,552 of NC_143035.1, read as the reverse complement.
TGTGTTAAGTTAGTTAGTCTGTCCTTCCCATCCCGATGAGAGTGCTCTCTGAATGGAAATAGCCTGGAGTATGTCCCTAATCCTGCATTTTGAACCATTTCGTAACTAAAGCATTATTCTTCCATTTAACATATAATAATTTAACCACTGCCGTATGTCTTCCTATGATTTTGGTGATTTGTGTTTATAAAGACAACCAACCATATGTTTGAACATTTTGTTTTCATTTTCTTCCTGTTCCCAGTGGACATCTGGTCAGTGGGGTGCATCATGGGTGAAATGGTGAAGGGCAACGTTATCTTCCAGGGCACCGACCGTATCCTTCATCCACCTCTCTCCCACTCCCTCTTTTTTTCAATATCTCACTCCTCTTCATCAATTTCCTCATCCCTCTGTCTCCACTCCTCTCTGGCACTTGATTCTTCCATTGTCTCCATAAGTATTTATACTTGGTTAGATCCACAAGGACGATTGAGACCACCTCCATTGTGTTTTTCCTCAACCAGTAGACGTCACCTCCATTGATAATGAAAAAAAGAACTGGGATGCCTCCGATTAGCATTTTATACTGGCTGCCTGTTTCACCTTTTCTAATGGAAATGGGCTCTCGCTCTCATTTTTAGTTGATGTAATACACACACATACACCCATGTTCTCCTTAACTGTGGTGCCTGTCCAGACATAGACCAGTGGAACAAGGTGATTGAGGTGCTGGGTACTCCCTCCATGGAGTTTATGAACCGGCTGATGGAGACTGTGAGGAACTATGTGATGAACAAGCCTCAATACCCAGGGGTGAACTTCGCTGAACTATTTCCTGACTGGGCCTTCCCCTCTGATTCCGAACACGACAGACTCAAGAGTAAGATATCTCCCCTCCTGATTTTTGTATCTTTTTAAAAAAATATTTTTTTTTACTTTTCTTTTAGTTCTTGGTCCTGAAAGGCTCCAGTATCGCAGGCTTTTGCTCTAGCCCATCACTGCGTCACCAGATTCAGCTGACCAAGGCCTTAGTGATGAATAGATAAGCTGAAACTCGTGTGTTATTGATGGGCTGGAACAAAATCTCGCTCACATTGTAGCCCTCCATGAGCAGGAGTGAAGAACACTATCCAGCAATATGTGTGTTGCTGTATCAAAGTGATCTAGTTGAAAGCTGGATCAGTATTCTTATCTAACACCTTGTGTGGGCTTAAGCGGTCGCATAGAGACCACGGGGTCTATCTTAATGAAATGATGTCAAGATAGCCTTGGTTGCTGTAGAAACAGTGCAGTGAATGTGCCATTCTCTCATTTCCATGACAGCGGGTCAAGCTCGGGACCTGCTGTCCAAAATGCTGGTGATCGATCCCGAGAGCCGCATCTCAGTGGAAGAGGCCCTGAATCACCCTTATATCCACGTGTGGTACGATCCAGGAGAGGCAGATGCGGTGAGTGGACTGTTCCACATTTTTGAGAGAGGGGATGTATATAGTTGAAGTCTGAAATTTACATACACTTAGGTTGGAGTCATTTACTTGTTTTTCAACCACTCCACAAATGTCTTGTTAACAGACAATAGTTTTGGCAAGTCGGTTAGGACATCTACTTTGTGCATGACGCAATTAATTTTTCCAACAATTGTTTACAGACAGATTTAATTCACTATATCACAATTCCAGTGGGTCAGAAGTTTACATACACTACGTTGACTGTGCCTTTAAACAGTTCGGAAAATTCCCGAAAACAATGTCATGGCTTTAGAAGCTTCTGATAGGCTAATTGATATAATTTGAGTAAATTGGGGGTGTACCTGTGGCTGTATTTCAAGGCCTACCTTCAAACTCAGTGCCTTTTTGCTTGACGTCATGGGAAAATCAAAATAAATCAGCCAAGACCTCAGGAAAAAAAATGTGTAGACCTCCAAGTCTGGTTCGTCCTGGGGAGCAATTTCCAAATGCCTGAAAGTACCATGTTCATCTGTACAAACAATAGTACGTAAGTATAAACACTATGGGACCACACAGCCGTCATACCGCTCAGGAAGGACACGTGTTCTGTCTCCTAGAGGTGAACATACTTTGGTGTGAAAAGTGCAAATCTATCCCAGAACAACAGCAAAGGACCTGGTGAAGATGCTGGAGGAAACAGGTACAAAAGTATCTATATCCACAGTAAAACGAGTCCTATATCGACATAACCTGAAAGGCCGCTCAGCAAGGAAGAAGCTGCTGCTCCAAAACCGCCCTAAAAAAAGCAAGGCTACGGTTTGCAACTGCACAAATGGGACGAAGATCGTAATTTTGGTAGAAATGTCCTCTGGTCTGATGAAACAAAAATACTGTTTGGCCATAATGACCATTATGTTTGGAGGGAAAAGGGTGAGGCTTGCAAGCCGAAGAACACCATCCCAACCGTGCAGCACGGGGGTGGCAGTATCATGTTGTTTGTGGTGCTTTGCTGCAGGAGGGACTGGTGCACTTCACAAAATAGATGGCATCATGAGGCAGGAAAATTATTTGGATATATTGAAGCAACATCTCAAGACATCAGTCAGGAAGTTAAAGCTTGGTCGCAAATGGGTCTTCCAAATGGACAATGGCCCCAAGCATACTTCCAAATACTAATTGAGTGTGTGTAAACTTCTGACCCACTGGGAATGTGATGAAAGAAACAAAAGCTGAAATAAATAATTCTCTCTATTATTCTGGCATTTCATATTCTTAAAATAAAGTGGTGATCCTAAGACAGGAAATGTTTACTAGGATTAAATGTCAGGAGTTGTGATCAACTGATTTTAAATGTATTTGGCTATGATGTATGTAAACTTCTGACTTCAACTGTGTATGTATGTGTAAATATATGGGGAATACATTTGTTTGGTCTGATATGTGTGTCACTGTGTTGTCTATGTTGTATCTAATAGCCTCCCCCACAGATCTGTGACAAGCAGCTAGAGGAGAGAGAACACAGCATCGAACAGTGGAAAGGTAGGTGGTGGCTCCCTCTAGGGACAACACTCTCTCACCTGTTCTGATATGTTACGTTCACGCACAGTGTAGATGACTGTACAGGGATGAAACGAATCACTCTTTCTCCTCAGAGCTCATTTATGAAGAATTGATAGACTGGGAGGAGAGGAACAAGAATGGCGTGACGAAAGAAGAGTCAGGTAATTCTTTACACAATACTCAGATACAAGATCACATCTTTAATGTACAGGTTGTACTATGTAACAAGTCCTCTAGATCTGGTGTGTCTGTGACACAGTGGTGAATGTTAGTGGACCAGGCCCCAGGGTTGGGGTTAATTGCACAAATTCAATTGTAATTCAATTAAAATTCCAGTTCGGTCTTTGAATTCAGTTCCTCTCAATTTTAATGTTAAGTAAATTCCAAGAATGACATTCCCAATTCAATATTATCCCCAATAATTCCACAAATTCCAAATTAGAATTCAAATCCCTCAGGCTTTCAGGCTGATCATGTCACTGTTCAGGCAGCCTAGCTATAATGGAAATAAAAGTTGAAATGTTTTTAAACCAATTCTGCTGTCCATTTTTGATACTAAGTGCATTGATTCCATCAACTGGGAAATGTACAAATATTGAATTCCAAGATCAAAAAATTCTAACATTCCAATTCAATTCCGTAACTTGGAAGGTTGTTGAAATTCAAATTGAATTCAACGTAACTTCTCCATTTCAAGAATTGAATTGAAATGTCTAATTAAAATGCTATGGACCCCTGGTGGACCCTGCCAGGTATTAGGGATGGGCATGGTTATTCTCATGTTCTAATATCCAAAAGGATGTAAGTATTCAAAACAACAAAAGAGTTGGGCCTATTTTAACAATGAAAAGGGATATACAATGACATTTGAAATTCTTAATTAAATATAAACACAAACTTTAAAATGTAGTGTTTATGTACATGCATTGAGCTACTGCTGATTCAGATGGTTTTGAAAGTAAATTGTTTACAGTTGCGAACCGTAAATGTAGCCTACAGTTCTGAGGATGCATAAAATGATTTTGTTTGAGTTATCTTCTTTTTTTTCTCCCCAATTTCGTGGTATCCAATTGTCTCATCGCTGCAACTTCCGTACGGACTCGGGAGAGGCGAAGGTCGAGAGCCATTTGTCCTCCGAAACGCAAGCCGCACTGCTTCTTGACACAACGCACATCCAACCCGGAAGCCAGCCGCACCAATGTGTCGGAGGAAACACCGTACACCTGGCGACCTGGTCAGCGTGCACTGCACCCGGCCCGCCACAGGAGTTGCTAGTGCGCGATGAGACAAGGATATCCCTGCTGGCCAAATCCTCCGTAACCCGGACGACGCTGGACCAATTGCGCGTCGCTCCTGGACCTCCCGGTCGCGGCCGGCTGCGACAGAGCCTGGGCTCGAACCCAGAATCTCTGGTGGCAGAGCTAGCACTGCGACGCAGTGCCTTAGACTACTGCTCCACCTGGGAGGCCCCCTATTTTGTTTGAATTTAAAGCAAATTTTCTCTCACATGGGCTGCGGGTTGGCATTTACATACCTACTATCATAGGGCATTTAGCCCACTGGTTGGCTCTGACAATGGTATGCTATTTTCCTCACTTCTTCAAATAGCAGTTAGCCTATAGTCGCGCACCAACAGATGGTGCACATGACCTGACACAGATCAATGCAAAACACCTTCTTTTGAAACAGAATCAGTTCTATTATGGTGAACATCAGACTTGTCTTTCACTGTTGCTGTTAGCCTAGGCTACTGTTCGCCAAAAACACTGGAGTAGCACCCTGAAAATAACTGCTTTTGTGGCATTGTGTCATTCTGTTTGGTCAAGAGCCTAAAAATTGGCTCATGGTATTATTTGAATAGTAATATTTAAAAAATGCCCATCCCCTACCTGGTATATAGTAGACCAGTGGCCACTAACCGGTGGATCGCAATCGACTCGTTGCTCTTCAAGGCATTCCTCATCGATCACCAAACATTTCTGTATAAAAGCCAATGACAGACGGTTGCGTTCTTTTTATTTATTTTATGTTGTGCGGTAGGTGTACTTGATTCAGAAACCCTGCACACTGGGTAGGCAAAGTTTACCCATTTGGAACCATTTAATTTGTTTGAAAAGACCAACTCCAACTTCCCGGTGGACCGGCTAAAGCGAGTGCGCCTCCTGCTCTGGCCAATCGGATAGCTTAAATCACCGTGCCAACAGCTTCCCCGACCACAGCAAAGTTTGATACTAGCCTACTTGAGATTTCATGACTTAAAACCATGACCAGAGAGAGACTGTCAATTAGTTTTTTTTTTTGTGAGTTCACGTCTTTTAAGCTTTTATTCAACACTAATTACAAAACATAAAATGCGCTTCTTCCTATATCCACTCGTGCTGCAGCTGCAATGAATTAGTAGCCAAGTCTATCAATAGCCCTGCTTATTTAAATATTATTATTAGCAGCTTGTTGTGTCTATTTTAATATCGATGAATATTTCACATTCTCTGGTCATAGGAACAACATGAATTTGTGCATGAGGCAGATCAAATAAAATGTTTGTCACATGAGGTGCGACTCGAGTTTCGCAATCAGGTGGAAGACTGTGTCCCCTCTCTCTGGTCAGTCTCACCGGAGGAAAGGAAGGAGGGAGCAGGGACCGTGAGAGGCAGACCCTCTGCTGCTCTCTCCCTCCCTCCGCTGAGACGAATGCCGTGTTCAAAACAACTGGGAACTCGGAAATCTCCTACTTCCAACTTCAGTGTGTTCAAGACAATTGGGAAGTCGGGGAAAAAATGTTTTGAACGGTCATTCAACTCTGAATTTCAATTCGGAAACTCGGGCATCTTTTCTAGAGCTCCGACCTGAAGATCACTGACGTCGTGATTTTACACCCCCCCCAGTTCCCAGATGTCTTGAAAGCACCATGACAGATGCAGGAACCAAGTCCAGTAAAATAAAAATTCTAATGATTTCAATTAATGCTCAGCTGTGCCTCGCAAGTGCTATACCAACTGATCTATTTTATTATCAAAGCTTGAGTGTTGAAATACACTGCTCAAAAAAATAAAGGGAACACTAAAATAATAGATCCTAGATCTGAATGAATGAAATATTCTTATTAAATACTTTTTTCTTTACATAGTTGAATGTGCTGACAACAAAATCACACACAAATTATCAATGGAAATCAAATGTATCAACCCATGGATGTCTGGATTTGGAGTCACACTCAAAATTAAAGTGGAAAACCACACTACAGACCAGATTCAACTTTGATGTAATGTCCTTAAAACAAGTCAAAATGAGGCTCAGTAGTGTGTGTGTGGCCTCCACGTGCCTGTATGACCTCCGTACAACGCCTGGGCATGCTCCTGATGAGGTGGCGGATGGTCTCCTGAGGGATTTCATCCCAGACCTGGACTAAAGCATCCGCCAACTCCTGGACGGTTGTGCAACGTGGTGTTGGTGGATGGAACGAGACATGATGTCCCAGATGTGCTCAATTGGATTCAGGTCTGGGGAACGGGCAGGCCAGTCCATAGCATCAATGCTATGCAGGAACTGCTGACACACTCCAGCCACATGAGGTCTAGCATTGTCTTGCATTAGGAGGAACCCAGGGTCAACCGCACCAGCATATGGTCTCACAAGGGGTCTGAGGAGCTCATCTCGGTACCTAATGGCAGTCAGGCTACCTCTGGCGAGCACATGGAGGGCTGTGCGGCCCCCCCAAAGAAATGCCACCCCACACCATGACTGACCCACCGCCAAACCGGTCATGCTGGAGGATGTTGCAAGCAGCAGAACGTTCTCCACGGCGTCTCCAGACTCTGTCACGTCTGTCACGTGCTCAGTGTGAACCTGCTTTCATCTGTGAAGAGCACAGGGCACAAGCACAACCCCCACCTGTGGACGTCAGGCCCTCATACCACCCTCATGGAGTCTGTTTCTGGCCGTTTGAGCAGACACATGTACATTTGTGGACTGCTGGAGGTCATTTTGCAGGGCTCTGGCAGTGCTCCTCCTGCTACTCCTTGCACAAAGGCGGAGGTAGCTGTCCTGCTGCTGGGTTGTTGCTCTCCTACGGCTTCCTCCACGTCTCCTGATGTACTGGCCTGTCTCCTGGTAGCGCCTCCATGCTCTGGACACTACGCTGACAGACACAGCAAACCTTCTTGCCACAGCTCGCATTGATGTGCCATCCTGGATGAGCTGCAATACCTGAGCCACTTGTGTGGGTTGTAGACTCCGTCTCATGCTACCACTAGAGTGACAGCACCGCCAGCATTCAAAAGTGACCAAAACATCAGCCAGGAAGCATAGGAACTGAGAAGTGGTCTGTGGTTATCACCTGCAGAACCACTCCTTTATTGGGGGGGTCTTGCTAATTGCCTATAATTTCCACCTGTTGTCTATTCCATTTGCACAACAGCATGTGAAATTTATTGTCAATCAGTGTTGCTTCCTAAGTGGACAGTTTGATTTCACAGAAGTGTGATTGACTTGGAGTTACATTGTGTTGTTTAAGTGTTCACTTTTATTTTTTTAAGCAGTGTATAATATGGTCTGAGAAGAACAATATTGCTAAGCATTTAGCCAATATGTTGTGATTAAAAAAATTTAAGCCATTTAAAAAAAATGGCTGAACACTAGATCTCAGCTTCCTTTTTGACTGCGAAAGTGATCTTGACTCGGAAAAGGTTGGTGACCACTGCATTAGACATACAGTATAAACCCTATTATATTTTCTCTCTCGCTGTCTGTCTTTGTGATAGATGCAGTGAGGGGGTTGGCTTCCCAGTCGTCCTCGGCCAATGACATCTCGTCCATGTCAACAGAGCAAACCCTGGCCTCCGACACTGACAGCAGCAGCATTGACACACTCACTGGACACCTGGACGAGAGCCAATGAGATCGCACCAGGAAGTGTATATTTTTCTCTCTATTCTAGCTTGCTTTGTCTCGCTTACTTCATATTTCTTTCCGTATCCTTTTTTTTTCTCTCTCTAACTTCCATGCATAGGTCTATTTTTCTAAAGGAAAAATTGTGTGATCTTGGACAGGTATAGTTTAGCTGTAACCCCAGAGCAGTGTTTCACTTCTATCCTAAGCCTTATTTTTCTGACTGTGTGTAAGAGGCGCAAGTTAAAATATCTATATTGGCTTAATAGCTTTTTTTATTAATATTTGAAGTTTTCTGTAATATATTCTTCCATTTTGAATATCTGTCTTTAGAATTCTTGGCAAGGAACTTGATATTTACTTTGCCTACCTTTTAAAAAAAAAAAAAAATGTTTTATTGTTTTTGTTTTCAATTAAGGTTATAAAGATTTTAACCTAAAGACAGGAGTATCATTATATTTGAACAGCTGCTTTCTGCATGCTACAGCTACACAAACAAAGCATTGATCACATTATCAAACCATCAAATGTTCATCTGCCGATCAACCACTAATCACGTTTTTAGATTTTTTTTTTTAGTTAGGTAGCAGTGTTGAGAACAAGTGAGAGTGGTGCCGGCGTTAAGTATAGTGTTTTAATTGTCGTGAGTGATGTGGTTTGGAGCTGTTACTCCTCCTGACCTCCAGGGGTGGCTGTGGTTGCAATGTTAAGGTTTTATTTCCTTATAAATGTAATGTATGTCATAGTATCCAGCTAAAGCTCTGATAATGCACGTAGATATATAGTTAGGCATATTTGTTTGTTAGACATTCAATGTACCCATAGAAACGTCTTCATATAGTACAATCAACCCATATGCCGTAAGGTACAATGTGTATGTTGAAATATCATTATCCTGTACATTGAACAAAAAAAGGTCCATGTGTTTTGTATTTAGTTTGAGTTCTTTGCTAAATGTTGCACACCACTGATGATGTTTGACCCATACACAACAAGACCCTTGTGAAACGTTTTATTGATGATCAAATGCATGGGGTCAAATGCATAGGGTCAAATGCACGGGGCCTCTTATTCTAAACCATTCCATCAGTACTGGAAATCCTTTGGGAGAAATCATGACATAAAACATTATATTGAAATTCAGTATCTAGAGATGTAGCAACTTAACAATTGTTGTTCAACTTGCATGGTGTCACATTCACTGTACTTTTCTTGTGTGTATGCTATATCGGTACCATGCTGTCCCCTCATCGTTCCTCAAATGGATTTTGCTTCTTCAAGACAAGGACAACCACCATCAGTAGATTAATGCCTAAGGACGGAAGGACAGTCACACAGTGGTGGAGCACAGCTGTTGGTTTGGAATGTGGACATGTCACATAACTGTACAATACCTAGTTGTGATTCTGAACCTTGAAGCTCTGGAGCAGAACTCGGCATAGATAGAACTAAACAGATTTTGGCGAAAAGTAACTCTGTTGGATGATGGATATGCACAAACAGACATAATGTAGTCAGATGAGGACTGTGCCCCATATTTGTTTTCCTTTCAAACCATGACAGCCTTATTCATTCATCATGCCTTAAATGACCAGAGGAGTGTCCGGCTCACTCTTTACATCCTATTTGTTAAGGACTGAGGTGTGTGTACCTTGTTTAAAATATTCACTGTGTACAAACTGTACATCTCATGTTTTATCTTGTTCATTTTATTTTGTTCATAATGTACTGTCTGCAATGACATGCGGTTTCACAATACCACTTTGCCTTCATGTTGTCCTGCCCCATCAATTAAAAGTGGACAACTCAAAGAATGTGCTGTTAATTGCTGTAAATGCAGAGGTACTGTACATCGATACCAGTTCAGAACCTTCTAGATGTGTGTGAGCGCGCCTCTTGCGCTTCCCCCACCGAACTGGCATCAGCTGTTCCAGATCCCGACCCAGCACTAGAAAGTGCTAATAGAGAGGTGTGATATAATCATCAAAGATGAGCCAAACATGACGCAAGATAAAGGTGTATGAGCCTGTGGTCTGAATCCATGGACAATATACTGTAGCTTATGAATATGCACATTTCTGATAATTAACCATTCCATAATCCATTAGAATTCCTGAAGGCAGTGATTCATACTCAAATGTTTCCTCTCCAGCTGGCCTTAAAGATTGTGTAAATAGTCTTAGTTTAAAGACAGTTGTCTTATCACTTCCAATCTCATCATACATACTTCACTTCCGCAGCACATACAGTACACACCCCTCAGCCAAAGGTCAGTCTCAGAAACTCCTGACAATTTTCTCTGTCTTCTTGGCCTCGTTGTTGAGCTCTCCGAAGGTGTCAAAGAACTGTTCCATCTCCCTCTGCAGGGCTGTGTTTCGGAGGTCTGCTGCAGCCCGGCCCCTCTCTGACTCCAAGATCTTAGCCTGGACCACAGAGTACCACCGTCTCTGCTGAGCCAGGTTGGCCCTGAGGTCAAACACCTCTACCTGGAGAGCCTCGTTCCTCTCTTCCAGACTGGGGAGGGGGGGACAAAGGGTGGGGGGTGGAGAGAGAAGATTAGGAAAATGGGGGTGGCACAATAACTCTGCTGAGCCAGGTTAGCCATCAGGTCAAACACCTCTCCCTGTAGCACCTCGCTCCTCTCTCCCAGACTTTTGGTGAGAATCTCAATTGCATTTCCTTGGTTCATTGCGTCCTCTCGCCTCTTAAAATGGCGAGGCGAAGACATGAGGAATCATGGGAGAATCTCAATTGCATTTCCTTAAGTGTTCGAAGGATAGAGTGGGTAAGGGGGACAGAGTGAGAAGGAGGAGAGAGAAAAGGGTAAGGAAGAGAGAGGGGTCCTGAGCCAACACCTCGATCGAGTACCCTTTGGGGGCATCCATCGTGGGGTTAGGCTAATTCACCATCCTTAGCCCTATGTGACAGTCAGACGTCATCGTCCCTGTGTGCTGTATGCTCCTAATTTTAGTTGTATGGCCAGTTTAGTCTCAATCTGACCAAGCATCCCCTGTCTGTATATCAGCAGTAGTGAGGTATGTGTTAGTGTCTAGGTTAGCACACCCTTTTATATAGCTATTTTTTTTCCCATCCACCCCACAAACAGCCTCTATTTCAAAAGACAGTCATGGAGGCATTGTGTTTTTAAGCATAATACTCCACCCGAAGAAAACAATTTCATGAAGTGTGTAATTGTCGGTTTTAATATGCTATTCGTGGCATTCATAATGACATGTCAAATAAATATAGAGGAAAAGGCAGGAAAAGTGTTTGTGGAATATTCCATGACTGATATCTGTCAGTAAACAGGATGTGGGGGTAGGGGGGAGGGGCGGTCATGGGAAACAGCAGAGTGGACACACACATCTGGATAGCAAACCTTTGCAACTCCTTATTACTGAAAGTACACAGAGAAACCATGTCACCATGTTTTTCATTATATGTGTGTGCACATTAGATAATGATATGAAGTTCTTACCTGTGTATGCGTTCCTCATACTCCTCTCTCTGCCTGGCTATCTGCTGCTGGAGGCTGGTGAGGAGGCTGCGGAGGGCGCTGGCTGAGGGGTCTGCCAAGGGCAGGGGAGGGGGAACCCGGGCCCCAGGGACAGGTACAGGGATCGGACCAGAAGGCTGGAGAGGCTCTCCTGGATGGGTGGCAGAAGCCTGTAGAGGTGGGACAAGGGGCTGGAGATGGGAGAAGTTATCTGGTCGATGGGGTTGTGGTTGGATCAATGGCTGGAGTTGGAACATGGGCTCGTCCTGGTTAAAGTCCGGTTCTGGTTCTGGGTCCAGGTCTTGGTACTGGTCTGGTCCATTGCTGGCGCTGCTCCCTGCAAGGAGGATTTCACAGGAAGACCAGGAGCTACTCTCCCCGCTGACCCCTCCATCCTCCATCAACACCGAGACCGGCACTGGGATCCTCAGGAAACGCTGGGGCGTGGGGAAGGTCACATTGGTTTCCATGGTAGCGTCCTCGGTGGGGGTCACGGCGTGGAGGTTGTCGTAGACGGAAAGAGCGCTCTCGTGTGTGTCTCCGTCGCTGTGGCTCGGGCTGGGGCTCTGCTGATGCCGAACGCTCTCCACCTCCTGCACTCCCGTATTCCCTCCTCCTCTCTCTCGTCCTCTCTCTCCTCTGTTTGTCCCCATGTCCCAGCCCTGCCTTCCCAGGCCTCCCCAGCTGCAGTGACTGTGAGCTGGCTGCACGCCAGCCCCTCTCTCCCCTCCTCTTCCATCTCTCCCCCTTCCCAGTGTGGGAACCACAGCTGCAGCTGGGGCCAGGCCAGGGGGGGAGGAGGGGTGAAGGATTCCAGTTACAGCAGGGCTGCAAAGTCCCCCACTTTCCCTTTTTCTCTCCTTCTCCCTCTCCCTAAACCCTCTATCCCTCCCTCTCCCGGCATGGGGTAGACAGTTGTCGTACAGGGGGTCGGTGGAGCAGGAGCTGGCTGTGGTGGGGGTTTCGGGGGGCAGGCAGGGCAGCTCCATGTCACTACCTCACCCTAGGGGGGTCCGGCACGGTGAGGGGGGGGGGGTGCTGAGGGTTCGAGGGGTGCAGTAGTGACACCTTCCTCTGCTGTCAGTTTAGTCAAGGAGAGGTCTGAAGTCTGGTTGTAAGTCTGTCTGGAGGTGTAAGGGAGGGTCCCCGCTGGCTGTCCCCTGGAAGGAGTGCCGAGTCCTTGGGAGGAAAGTGTGTGTAGGACCCTCTGCCTGGTTCTCCTCGGTGTCCTTGACGCGGCTGGTGGGCGGCAGGTACTAGGAGTACTGTGGCCGTCTGAGGAAAGGACTGCAGCTCTCACTCAGCAGCTGTGTGTGTGTGTGTGAGAGCGTGTGTGAGAGCGTGTGTGTGTGTGAGAGCGTGTGTGAGAGCGTGTGTGTGTGTGAGAGAGCGTGTGTGTGTGTGTGAGAGAGCGTGTGTGTGTGAGAGAGCGTGTGTGTGTGTGAGAGCGTGTGTGTGTGTGAGAGAGCGTGTGTGTGTGTGAGAGAGCGTGTGTGTGTGTGAGAGAGCGTGTGTGTGTGTGAGAGAGCGTGTGTGTGTGAGAGAGCGTGTGTGTGAGAGAGAGCGTGTGTGTGAGAGAGAGCGTGTGTGTGAGAGAGAGCGTGTGTGTGTGAGAGAGCGTGTGTGTGTGTGAGAGAGCGTGTGTGTGTGAGAGAGCGCGTGTGTGTGTGAGAGAGCGTGTGTGTGTGTGAGAGAGCGTGTGTGTGTGTGAGAGAGCGTGTGTGTGTGTGAGAGAGCGTGTGTGTGTGTGAGAGAGCGTGTGTGTGTGTGAGAGAGCGTGTGTGTGTGTGAGAGAGCGTGTGTGTGTGTGAGAGAGCGTGTGTGTGAGAGAGAGCGTGTGTGTGAGAGAGAGCGTGTGTGTGTGTGAGAGCGTGTGTGTGTGAGAGAGAGTGTGTGTGTGTGTGTGTGAGCGTGCATGTTTGTGTCTTTAAGCAGCCCTGACTTCAGCTGTTGCACCATAACAGCTCCTGAGGGACTGACCAGAGTGTAACTCAGCCTGGCTCATTCCTGAAGACACACACATTCAGAACTAGCTACAACCACAAAAATAGATACTGTATGCGGGCACACACACTGCAATAAACCCCCCGACACCGGAGAGGAATGAAAGTGGTTGCCAGGCAATGCTTCCTGATTGGAGCATACAGGGTTAGACACTCCCCTTTACCGGGGTACAATGGCACAAATGCTGGCACACTTCTGGCCTGACTTAGACGTCACCGTGTCAATTGACACTCAGTTCCCCTTCTCATGTGGCGACAGGTCAAAAATCTTGCTGCTGTGGTTGCACACTGTGGTATTTCACCCAATAGATATGGTAGTTTCTTTATCTCAGTCAATCTGTTTCTACTTCCGTTTGTTTATCTCTCTTTCCCCTCCCCCTTTCTCTCTCCCACACTCTCTTGGTTTATGGCACCTGTCCATGCTAATGCTGTGGGATGCAGTGAACCAAGTGTCAGTCGCATTTAACAGTGTGAGAAGAGTGATGGTGGTCAGTCACCCCACAGTTTAGCCCAGGCCATTCAGCTGATCTATGGAGAGTACTCACACGCACGCACGCTCACACAGAGCATACTCAGAACCAGTGGGCAGCTACCAACCTACCTTACAGGAAACGAATCATAGTCTCACAACTCCTAGACTGTAGCTAGAGTACACAGTGGGAGAGGGAGAATTTAGACTGAGAGGTTGGCTCACTGTATAGTGAAAGTGTGATAACCTCTTCTTATTTTACAGTTTGTTTAACCACAGAGAGAGATGGAGGTTGGAGACAGAGGCAGGGAGATACAGCTTCCCTATTCTGAGTCACTTAAACATTGGCAAAGAGAAACATTTAATTAGAGCTGAAAGCTTTTAGTAAAGTTTGTGTTTAATGCACCTTACTCACTGCAGGCTAGAGAGCTGACTTCTGGAGGTAAGCCATAGCCACACACACACACACACACACACACACACACACACACACACACACACAGAGATGTTGCTATTGAACATTTGACCACCAGATGGGGCTATTAGCTATTTTATATGGTAAGTGTGTTTTCAATGGGTGGTGTACCTTGTCATCAGCAAAAATGTAACAGGCAGGAATTGCTTCCATCATCTTCCAAACCTTATCTGAATCATAGTATCCTTTTTCTAGCACTGTACATGAAATGTAGGTGCTCGGTTTGTTTCTTTTTTTTTAAATCCATGAATGGTTGATAGGACCCTACTTGTCCAATGAAGGACAAAGAGCTATCAGGACACATTCTCTCTTTAACCACCAGCTTCTGCCTTCCCTCCGATTTAGGGTTAAAACACGGTTTCCAGCATCAGATCACAGCTATCGATCCAGTATTGATCAGTGATCCAGTGTTAGATCCTCCTCTGCTTCAGCTGCAGGGCAGGAACAACCCAGTCTTTATCAGGGACACTGATCCTAGATCACAGGAAACAGCCATATAATGGATCTATATTTTCCCTTAACTCACCTCAGCTCAACTCAGGTCAGGTCAGCTGTAATGATCAGATAATTTGCAGTGCAGTGCAGTAGTGAGAGGAATCATGGGTGGACTAGAATGCTTTATAGAATTAGGACTTTGGAATAGATCTGCAAGATTCTATCGATGTGGCTATGGGATAGATGGGATCTACTTTGGAGTCTCCTCAGTAATTTAGTCAACTTGTGTTGTTCCTTGGTAGAACTGTAGACTTATCTGTCCTATGTAAATTACCCTTTGGCCTGCACATCGAAGCATAGTCTTCAGTCACTTCAATTACTGTAGAAAAACAGAGGGGATACATTCTGGTCTTGGTGGCTCAGCTCAGAGTCCAGCAAAGCACATAGCCCTGTCCAAGGTTCTGAACTGGCCTGTCACTTAGAGACCAGCGACTTCGGAAGGAAACGTGCAGCTAGAATGACAGAAATGTTAATCTTAACCCTTATCACTGCTTCTGACATGTCTTTTAAACAATATTTAAAGCTGACCTCTCTTCTTTAACCTCTTATTCAGAGGCCAGTGACTTCTTTATGAAGATGGAAAGTTCAGCCCTGCAGAGGTTAACCTCTCTCCGAGGCCCTCGAGCACCTCCTCAACCCGTCCTCCTGCTCCTTACATCTACGCAGTTGTTTGTAGCCATGACGACTAAGGGGCCTCTATGGCAAATCGGATCCTCGTGTTTTAAATAATAAAGCGTCAGGGTGGGGGGGAGGGGAGAGCTCAGTGGTTAGTGCAGACTGTTGCTTGATGGAGTGTGATTGAGGAGGGCTCTTGTTAGCATGGAAGCAGGCCCTGTTAACGCAAGAGGCCTTGGAGGGAGAGAGGAGACGTATTCTGTAAGAGCTGTCTGGGCATCTTTCTACTGAGTAGCATATAGAGAAGAACCGTACTGTAGCTAGGGAAAACCATATGAGGTGATTTACCGCAGCTGCAGCTCCTTCCACAGGATAGAGAGAGAGAAGGGTAGAAAGAGAGGGTGAGTGAGAAGAGAAGGCGATCAAACGCAGTGAGAGAGACTTGTGTGTGATTATGATATGTATGTCTATGCACGGTTACATTTCTGCTAGATTACACCCCCCCCCCCCCACCACCTCTTCTGCTGTTTCCTCTTTAGCCTGTGTACCCTGATGTGCCGTTCTGTATTGTAGCAGCAGATTCCATTGAATTCCCCCCAGTTCTGTTTACTCATGTTTTATTAAGCCTTTCTGTCCATTTGAAGATTCCTCTGAATACTTCTCATCCTAGAAATGAAAGCTCAACGGGGTTTTCAGGCTGCATCCTTTGACGTCAGAAATGTGGCTTTCTATTCACAAGGCTTTTAGAGTTCTAGGTAGAGAGAGGCCTATCACCAATGTCAGTCAGACATAAAGCGTCAACCGATAATACCATCCACAGTATAGGAAGTGTTATTTGTCACTGTTGTGCCATATGCCGCTGTGCCAAACCTTATCTGCTGGGTTTCTGTTGACTGTCATCCAAACCTTATCTAGAGTGTTCATTGTCGGGAAACAAAAAAATATCATCCTTCACTCTTCACACAGGATTATCCCTCAGAACAAGACATCCCCTGTCAGAGCGTTGGCATGAATGCACACACATACACACAAACACGCACGCACACACACACGGGATGTGGTATATGCATTGTAGGAGATATGAGTTATGCTTCCCCATGTGTGGGTAGCTGCTTATTATCACGCCGTAGGTTAATTAGATTAGCAGCTAGATTCAACACTGCTTATAGATACATCCGTAGGTGTCTCTCCAGTATGATATAAATAAACCATATATTTCTGTGTCACTTTGCATTTAGAATTGATCAGTATTTCATTATTATCTCTTGAGATTATAGCGTTCCTTTGTCCTAATGTAAAAAGGTATTTTTAAAAAAATACATTTTCGTTACGTTTTTATTTGTTTTAAGTTATAAAACATGCATCTGACAGTATAGTGACAGATCCGGCTGTGTTACCATGGGAACATCTTTTAGAAAGAATATGATTGGCGACTGGGGAATAGAGAAATTCCGACCTGGTGCTTTAAGCGAATGTAATCTGTATTCCTGACAGGTTTGACATCTTACTCAAATTAGCACATCACTGAACATGACTGAATGAGACGTTCATCTTATATAAGAAAGAGAGAGCATTAAATGGAATTCCTATAGCTGGAATTCCCAGGGCCGGATTATTATTATTTTTATATAAAAAATGCATTTCATGCAATTCTACAAAATTTAAATGATAGAAGGCATTAGCTGAATCTCTTTTAATACCACACAAATTATAGAATTGAGTGGCTACTGACACTGACATACTGAGATCAATCTTCTCTTGAATTCAAACAAACAATAGCGCAGGCCAATGAAGCGACACACAGATGGTATTATATTAGGAGGCAATATATATACTGTTGAAGTTGGAAGTTTACATGCACCTCAGCCAAAAACATTTAAACTCAGTTTTTCACAATTCCTGACATTTAATCCTAGTAATAATTCCTTGTCTTAGGTCAGTTAGGATCACCACTTTATTTTAAGAATGTGAAATGTCAGAATAGTGGTAGAGAGAATGATTTATTTCAGCTTTTGTTTCTTTCATCACATTCCCAGTGGGTCAGAAGTTTACATGCTAGCAAATACTAATTGAGTGTATTGCCTTTAAATTGTTTAACTTGGGTCAAATGTTTTGGGTATCCTTCCACAAGCTTCCCACAATAAGTTGAGTGAATTTTGGCCCATTCCTCCTGACAGAGCTGGTGTAACTGAGTCAGGTTTGTAGGCCTCCTTGCTCGCAAACACTTTCAGTTCTGCCCACAAATTTTCTATAGAATTGAGGTCAAGACTTTGTGATGGCCACTCCAATACCTTAACTTTGTTGTCCTTAAGCCCTTTTGCTACAACTTTGGAAGTATGCTTATTGTCATTGTCCATTTGGAAGACCCATTTGCAACCAAGCTTTAAATTCCTGACTAATGTCTTGAGATGTTGCATCAATATATCCACGTAATTTTCCTGCCTCATGATGCCATCTATTTTGTGAAGTGCACCAGTCCCTCCTGCAGCAAAGCACCCCCACAACATAATGCTGCCACCCCCGTGCTTCACGGTTGGGATGGTGTTCTTCGGCTTGCAAGCATCCCCCTTTTTCCTCCAAACATAATGATAGTCATTATGGCCAAAAAGTTATATTTTTGTTTCATCAGACCAAAGGACATTTCTCCAAAAATGATGATTATTGTCCCCATGTGCAGTTGCAAACTGTAGTCTGGCTTTTTTTATGGCGATTTTGGAGCAGTGGCTTCTTCCTTGCTGAGCGGCCTTTCAGGTTATGTCGATGTAGGACTCGTTTTACTGTGGATACAGATACCTTTGTACCGGTTTCCTCCAGCATCTTCACAAGGTCCTTTGCTGTTGTTCTGTGATTGATTTTCACTTTCCGCACCAAAGTACGTTCATCTCTAGGAGACAGAACACATCTCCTTCCTGAGTGGTATGATGGCTGCGTGGTCCCATGGTGTTCATACTTGCATACTATTGTTTGGACAGATGAACGTGGTACCTTCAGCCATTTGGAAATTGCTCCCAAGGATGAACCAGATTTGTGGAGGTCTACAATTGTTTTTCTGAGGTCTTGGCTGATTTCTTTTGATTTTCCCATGATGTCAAGCAAAGAGGCACTGAGTTTGAAGGTAGGCCTTGAAATACATCCACAGGTGCACCTCCAATTGACTCAAATTATGTCAATTAGCCTATCAGAAGCTTCTAAAGCCATGACGTCATTTTCTGGAATTTTCCAAGCTGTTTAAAGGCACAGTCAACATACACTATGTAAACTTCTGACGCACTGGAATTGTGATACAGTGATAATAAGTGAACTAATCTGTCTGTAAACAATTGTTGGAAAAATGACTTGTGTCATGCGCAAAGAAGATGTCCTAAACGACTTACAAAAACTATAGTTTGTTAACAAGAAATTTGTGGAGTGGTTGAAAAATGAGTTTTAATGACTCCAACCTAAGTGTATGTAAACTTCCGACTTCAACTGTGTACAGTTCATTCTGAAAGTATTCAGACCTCTTTACTTCTTCCACACTTTGTTACATTACAGCCTTATTCTAAAATGGATTAAATAGCTTTTTTTCCTCCCACCAATCTACACACAATGCCACAGAATGAAAAAGCAAAAACTGTTTTTTAGACATTTTTGGAAATGTATTAAAAATAAAAAACTGAGATATCACATTAACATAAGTATTCAGAAAATTGACTCAGTACTTTACTCAGTACACCTTTGGAAGTGATGACAGCCTCGTCTTCTGGGTATGACGCTATAAGCTTGACACACATGTATAGACAGGTGTGTGCCTTTCCAAATCATGTCCAATCAATTGATTGGAGTCCATCTCAAGGATGATCAGTGGAAACAGGATGCACCTGAGCTCAATTTTGAGTCTCAAAACAAAGGGTCTGAATGCTTATTTACATAAGATTTTGAAAATAAAAACAGAAATATCTTATTTACATAAGCATTCAGACCCTTTGCTTGAAAACTCAAAATTGAGCTCAGGTGCATCATGTTTCCATATTATGTAAGAGCTGTCTGGGCATCTTTCTACTGAATAGCATATAGAGAAGAACCATACTGTAGCTAGGAAAACCATATGAGGTGATTTACCGCAGCTGCAGCTCCTTCCACAGGATAGAGAGAGAGAAATGCAGAAAGAGAGAGTGAGTGAGTGAGAAGAGAAGGCGATCAACGCCAGTGAGAGAGGTTTGGACACACCTACTCATTCGAGGGTCTTTCTTTATTTTTTTGAATTTTCTTCATTGTACAATAATAGTGAAGACATTAAAACTATGAAATAATACATACGGAATCATGCAGTCACCAAAAAAGTGTTCAACAAATCAAAATATATCTTGTATTTGAGCTTCTTTAAAGTACCCACCCTTTGCCTTGATGACAGCTTTGCACACTCTTGGCCTTCTCTCAACCAGCTTCACTTCAAGACTGTTGCTTTTCCAACTGTCTTGAAGGAGTTCCCACATATGCTGAGCACTTGTTGGCTGCTTTTCCTTCACTCTGCGGTCCAACTCATCCCAAACCATCTCAATTGGGTTGAGGTTGGGTGATTGTGAAGGCCAGGTCATCTGATGCAGTACTCCATCACTCTCCTTCTTGGTCAAATAGCCCTTACACAACCTGGAGGTGTGTTGGGTCATTGTCCTGTTGACAAACAAATTATACTCCCACTAAGCACAAACCAGATTGGATTGTGTATCGCTACAGAATGCTGTGGTAGCCATGCTGGTTAAGTGTCCCTCTACATTTGGACTCATCAGACCAAAGGACAGATTTCCAATGTCCATTGCTCGTGTTTCTTGGCCCAAACAAGTCTCTTCTTCTAATTGGTGTCCTTTAGTAGTGGTTTCTTTGCATCAAATTGACCATGAAGGCCATTTCTCTCTGCTTATTTGAGCTGTTCTTGCCATAATATGGACTTGGTCTTTTACCAAATAGGGCTATCTTCTGTGTACTACCCCTACCTTGTCACAACACAACTGATTGGCTCAAATGCATTAAGACAGAAAGAAATTCCACAAATTAACTTTTAACAAGGCACACTGTAATTGAAATGCATTCCAAGTGACTGCCTCATGAAGCTGGTTGAGAGAATGCCAAGAGTGTGCAAAGCTATCATCAAGGCAAAGGGTGGGTACTTTGAAGAAGCTCAAATACAAGATATATTTAGATTTGTTTAACACTTTTTGGGTTACTAAAGTTTTCAATTTGTGTTATACATTGTTTTGATGTCTTCACTATTATTCTACAATGTAGAAAATAGTAAAAATAAAGTAAACCCTTTGAAAACACTCAACCTTTGTCTGGTACTGTGTATTATAGGAAACAGCAGACTACTAAATAATATTTCCAGTGGCACACTGACTCACCTAATAATGAAGATGAAGCCATAGGCAAGGCACACTGTGTTGGCTGATGCACGTGTCTTGGCAATAGACTTCCTCAAGATGAGCCCCTTTGAAAAACAATGCTGCTGTTCACAAAAAATTGGGAGTCGTCAGGGTAAGATGTTTCATAACCCTTCTATGGATATGTCTACGGCCACAGTTCAACAAGCTGTATGTTTGGCGTGCATGTTGGCCAAATTGCGGCCTTACCAACTGTCAGTGGTGTAAAGTACTTAAGTAAAAATACTTTAAAGTACCATTTAAGTCGTTTTTTGGGGTATCTGTACTTGACTTTACTATTTATATTATTGACTACTTTTACTTTACTACATTCCTTAAGAAAATATTGTACTTTTTACTCCATACATTTTCCTTGACACCCAAAAGTACTCGTCACATTTTAAATGCTTAGCAGGACAGGGAAATAGTCCAATTCACAAACTTATCATCCCTACTGCCTCTGATCTGGCGGACTCACTAAACACACATGCTTCGTTTGTAAATGATGTCTGAATGTTGGAGTGTGTCTGTGGCTTTCCCTAAATAAATACATAACTAGAAAATGGTGCCATCTGGTTTGCTTAATATGAGGAATTTGAAATGATTTATTATTTTTTACTTTTAATACTTAAGTTTGTTTTAAACCAAATACTTTTAGACTTTTACTCAAGTAGAATTTTACTGGGTGACTTTTCTGTTAACGTACTTTTACTCTTATTCAAGGTATGACAGTTGGGTACTTTTTCAACCACTGCCAACACCCGGCAAATTAAAGGAAACACTTGAGTAAATGGGGGAAACAAATCAAACGTTATGGTGTAGGGTGCATTTTCCTGGCATGGTTTAGGTCCACTTGTAGAATCTATGCCAAGGTGCATTGAAGCTGTTCTGGCACCTTGTGGTGGCCAAACACACCTTTTCAAACCTTTTACTGCAGTTGGCTAAACCAGGGTCAAACTACGTTTTTATTGGTAGTGTTAAACAAATCTACTTTGAAAAAAAAAAGTATACACCTCACGCACATGGTTATGAACAGAAAAAAGAAGACATGTACCATGTCAGATATAGAGTTGAAATATATTCAATTTTGAGTTTGCACTCCAATTTGACACTTTTTATACATCACAGAAGACGGAAATATAACAAAACAATTGACAGAGAAACACCAGATTTTCTGCTTTTTAAAATAATAATGTTTACGAATTATGAAATTGTGAAAAAGATTCATAACGTTCCACCCATGAGGCCACTAGAGGGTGCTTTGGGCATTTGACTGCCAGTGCAGGAAAGGGTTCATTTATTTTGGCAGTTACCTGTATACTTGTGATATGATTGATCTGTGGCTAGATGATGCTTTCTGGTGTATTTTGAACATTGAGATCTGTCTCCTATGGTTGTATATAAAAAGGGCGTAGCACCTGACTCACACAATTGACCAGTCACATTTATTTATTATGCAGTTTCTTTTTTCTTTTTTCTTAATCAATTACCCAAACAAGACAGGCCCCGAACCCCAGTTACCAAAATGTGCCCCCTACTTCCTCTGTTATTGGTGTGTCCAGCAATCGGGAGAATAACTTCCCAATGAGACCAGGGAATGTTCCAGATGAAGAACTCTAGGAGACACACGGGGGAGACCAATTATAACACATACCCTGGACAGAGAGAAGGGAGAGAAGGGTTGAAAGAAGGAGCATGAGAAACAACAAGGTAGAGAGAGAGAAAAAGAAAGTGAGAGAGAGAGAGAGAGAGAGACCCTGGCCGTGCCCCACTTTCCGAGGGTGCCTCGGGGAGAGTTGTGATTTGCAAAAAACACATTTCCAATTCATGCATGCGTACAATACACACTTGTACATGTGTGAAATAGGACATACAGTTGAATTCAGAAGTTTACATACACTTAGGCTGGAGTCATTAAAACTTGTTTTTCAACCACTCCACAAATTTCTTGTTAATTAACAAACGATAGTTTTGGCAAGTCAGTTAGGACATCTACTTTGTGCATGACACAAGTCATTTTTCCAACAATTGTTTATTTCACTTATAATTCACTGTATAACACTTCCAGTGGGTCAGAAGTTAACATACACTAAGTTGACTGTGCCTTTATAACTTGGAAAATTACAGAAAATTATGTCATGGATTTTGAAACATCTGTTATGCTAATTTACATTTTAGTCATTTGGAGTTGTACCTATGGATGTATTTCAAGGCCTACCTTCAAACTCATTGCCTCTTTGCTTGATATCATGGGAAAACAGCCAAGACCTCGGAAAAAATGTAGACCTGTGTCATCCTTGGAAGCAATTTCCAAATGCCTGAAGGTACCACGTTCATCTGTCCAAACAATAGTATGCAAGTATGAACACCATGGGACCACGCAGCCGTCATACCACTCAGGAAGGAGACGCGTTCTTTCTCCTAGAGATGAACGTACTTTGGTGCGAAAAGTGCAAATCAATCCCAGAACAACAGCAAAGGACCTGGTGAAGATGCTGGAGGTAACAGGTACAAAAGTATCTAACTCAGCAAAAAAAGATATTTTCTTTTTCAGGACCCTGTCTTTCAAAGATAATTCCTAAAAATCCAAATAACTGTCCTTCCAATGGCACATGTTCAAAGTGGATGGCCCTTGATAATGTCTCTCACCTGAGCCACCACTGTCCTTTACAGTCCATTATGTCTTGTCCATTTTCCTACAAGTACACCAGCAAGTTTGGATGGGATCTTTCTCCATGCTCACTCCAAGTGGACCCGTGTCTCACTCCTGAGAGAAAAGGCAGTTGATCGCTTCGACTGGATGCTGTGTACATGCTGGCTCGGACTCAGGTCTCAACGGTAGAAGTGGTGAAGGACCAAACTGAACACCATTGCTTCAGCTGGTTAGTGGGGATGAAGTTCACACTGTTCTTGGTCAAATTATCCCTTCCATGCATCTAGACACCATCTGTGGTCACTTTCGCCATAGAGAGAGGAGAGACCAGAAAGACAGTTTAGTTTAGGGCATTTCTGATTCAGGAAATCCAGACACAATAAATAATTTATGATAAACTATTACTGCTACCAATATTCTTAATACAGATTTCTTAAACAAAGGTCAGAGAATAACAACACAGTTGAAACCATTATATATAAACTCAGCATAAAAATAAACTTCCCTTTTTCAGGACCCTGTCTTTCTAAGATAATTAGAAAGAATCCAAATAACTTCACAGATCTTCATTGTAAAGGGTTTAAACATTGTTTCCCATACTTGTTCAACGAACCATAAACAATTAATGAACATGCACATGTGGAAGGGTCATTAAGAACTGCTTACAGAAATTTAGGTCACAGTTATGAAAACTTAGAACACTAAAGAGGCATTTCTACTGACTCTGAAAGAAACTAAAAGAAAGATGCCCAGGGTCCCTGCTCATCTGAGCGAACGTGCCTTAGGCATGCTGCAAGGAAGCATTAGGACTGCAGATGTGGCCAGGGCAATACTGGACTGAGGGCTTGTAGGCCTGTTGTAAGGCAGGTCCTCACCAGACATCACTGGCAGCAACGTTGCCTATTGGCCTGTTGTATGTCTGGTCTCTGGACCAGACAGAACTGGCAAAAAGTGCTCTTCACTGACGAGTTGTGGTTTTGTCTCACCAGGGGTGATGGTCGGATTCGCGTTTATCGCCAAAGGAATGAGCGTTACACCGAGGCCTGTACTCTGGAGCGGGATCAATTTGGAGGTTGAGGGTCCGTCATGGTCTGGGGCAGTGTGTCACAGCATCATCGGACTGAGCTTGTTGTCATTGCCTGCAATATCAACACTGTGCGTTACAGGGAAGACATCCTCCTCCCTCATGTGGTACCCTTCCTGCAGGCTCATCCTGACATGACCCTCCAGCATGACAATGCCACCAGCCATACTGCTCGTTCTGTGGGTGATTTCCGGCAAGACAGGAATGTCAGTGTTTTGCCATGGCCAGCGAAGAGCCCGGATATCAATCCCATTGAGCACATCTGTTACCTGTTGGATCAGAGGGTGAGGGCTAGGGTCATTCCCCCCAGAAATGTCTGGGAACTTGCAGTTGCCTTGGTGGAAGAGTGGGGTAACATCTCACAACAAAAACTGCCAAATATGGTGCAGTCCATGAGGAGGAGATGCACTGCAGTACTTAATGCAGCTGGTGGCCACACCAGATACTGACTGTTACTTTTGATTTTGACCTCCCTTTGTTCAGGGACACATTATTCAATTTCTGTTAGTCACATGTCTGTGGAACTTGTTCAATTTATGTCTCAGTTGTTGAATCGTGAATTGTGAACAACTGAGTTGAAATGTATTTGGCTAAGGTGTATGTAAACTTCCAACTTCAACTGTATAAACACCCATCAAGTTATTCTGAATTATTATTAGATAGAGAAAGTGGGAAGTGGAGATGCACAAGGACCGAGCCAGCGAAATAAAAAGCCAAGTGCTCTCTCTCCCGTTCTCTCTTTGAAACAGGCTGTGTATGAATTTGAGGTGCTGTCTGCTGTTCTGCTCTGTTCTAGTCTGCTCTATTCTAGTCTGCTCTGCTATATTCTAGTCTGCTCTGTTCTATTCTAGTCTGCTCTGTTCTATTCTAGTCTGCTCTATTCTAGTCTGCTCCATTCTTTATTAGTCTGCTCTATTATTTTCTAGTCTGCTCTGCTCTGCTCTAGTCGGCTCTGCTCTGCTCTAGTCGGCTCTGCTCTGCTCTAGTCGGCTCTGCTCTGCTCTAGTCGGCTCTGCTCTGCTCTAGTCGGCTCTGTTCTGCTCTAGTCGACTCTGCTCTGCTCTAGTCGGCTCTGCTCTGCTCTAGTCGGCTCTGCTCTGTTCTAGTCGGCTCTGCTCTGCTCTAGTCGGCTCTGCTCTGTTCTAGTTGGCTCTGTTCTTTTCTAGTCGGCTCTGTTCTTTTCTAGTCTGCTCTGATGTAGTCTGATCTGCTCTGATGTAGTCTGCTCTGTTCTGATGTAGTATGCTCTGTTCTGATGTAGTCTGTTCTGATGTAGTCTGCTCTGTTCTGATGTAGTCTGCTCTGTTCTGATGTAGTCCGCTCTGTTCTGATGTAGTCTGCTCTGTTCTAGTCTGCTCTGCTCTGTTCTAGTCTATTATGTTCTGTTCTATTCTGCTCCAGGCTGCTCTGCTCTGTTCCAATCTGCTCTGTATTTTCTAGTAGGCTCTGTTCTGCTCTGTTCTAGTCTGCTCTAGTCTGGTCTGTTTTAGTCGGCTCTGTTCTAGTCGGCTCTGTTAAGTCTGTTCTAGCCTGCTCTGTTCTGTTCTAGTCTGCTCTGTTTAGTCTGTTCTGTTCTAGTCTGCTTTGTTCTAGTTGGCTCTGTTAAGTCTGTTCTAGCCTGCTCTGTTCTGTTCTAGTCTGCTCTGTTTAGTCTGTTCTGTTCTAGTCTGTTCTGTTCTAGTCGGCTCTGTTCTAGTCTGCTCTGCTTTGCACTGTTCTTCTCTGTTCTTCTCTGTTCTGCTCTGTTTTGCTCTGATCTGCACTGCTCTGCCATCTGAAGGGAAGGAGAAGTGGAGCTGATATACAGACTCCCCTCTACTTCACAGCACACTAGGCAGCACTCAACAGTAAGAGCCAGAGCACAAAGACACTATCAACTCTAGTTACTTTGGGCTATCACTGATCTATCACGCTGGGCGGATAAAAGGAGGGAAGGAAAAAAGAATGAAACAGAAGAACGAAATAACAATAAACAAAGAAGGAAAATGGAAGGAAGGAAACTGTATTTTGGATCTGTCTTTTGAATTCAGGCTCCCATACTGTCAGTGTGTGTGGTTAAGCATATTTGAAACCTGGCCAATTTTATTTGCCCATAACTGCACTGTCTGAGCTGTGGTTGCCAACCGAGACAGACCCGGGATTGTTGATTGACTCTGGGAAAGTAAACACAGTGCTGTGATAAACGATGCGATTGGCCACTGCTCAGGTTAGGGGTCAGCTGTGTGTATTACATATCTGAGAGGTATCGCCTTCCCCAATCTCCACAGCTCCACACACACACACGCATAAATGAAAACACCATCAGCAAGCAGTCATGTCCTCCCCCAACCCTGTTCCTGGCCGACTGCAGTGTGTGTAGCTACTGTACTTATAATTGAGTCATTATATGTATGTAGAACATTATAGACAAGGATAAATCTGGAGCTCATATTTATTTATACTGTAGATATCCATTGAGACACTGGGCTCTATGCATTCTAAAGGAACAAACAAAGATGTGTGTATCGATGAGGATGTAAGGTGGTTTGTGAGTGTATTATAAAGAGGGTTGGCGGGTTTTTATGGAAGGTAGAGACTTTAGCGTATCTCACAGAGTGATAATGGAACTGTGTGTATGATATATTTACATTGTATTTCAGGCCTGGGACAGGAAGAGGATAAAGGGGGATTTGGGGACAATGAGAGTGGTGCTGCTGAATGTGCTATTGTGCAGTTGTGTATATATTGTCCCCAGAATAGACTAATCCCATCTCCCAGTGAGAGACAGTAGGTCAGGACATTACTCTGTGTTTACACTGTACACAGAACCAGACCACAATCTATATGTCAGTATTGACACAGGGACAGAGAACTCGGATGATCTCACACATCCAACACACAGACCCAAATCTTCTCTCACAGGGAGACAAATATGCTAGAGAATGTGAGAAGGAGGAATAGGTGGATAGTAGAAAAGAAAGTGAAAAAGAGTAAATGAGGGAGGGAGAGAACAAGAGCGAGAGTGTGGGAGGGGGATGGAGTGTGTGTGTGTGTGTGTGTGTGTGTGTGTGTGTGTGTGTGTGTGTGTGTGTGTGTGTGTGTGTGTGTGTGTGTGTGTGTGTGTGTGTGTGTGTGTATGTAAGAGAGATAGTGTAGGCCCTCTATCTGGGAGGTGAGCAAGGCCACGTCAGCACAAAACAAACCTGCAAAGAGGGAGAGGGAGAGTGTAACGCTCATCTTCGGTGGAAAGAAGAGTGGACCAAAGCGTGGAAAGTGTTCATGATATTATTACAAGAAACACTCAAACAAAAATAACAAATCCGGCCGCGAGCAGTTCCATCAGGCACAGACACTAAACAGAAAATAAGATCCCACGAAACCCAAAAGGAAAATTACAACTTATATGTGATCCCCAATCAGAGACACGATAGACAGCTGCCTCTTATTGGGAACCACACACACACATACACACACACACACATACACACACACACACACACACACACGGCCAAAAACAAAGAAATAGAAAACTTAGACTTTCCCACCCAAGTCACACTCTGACCTAACCAAACATAGAGAATAAAAAGGATCTCTAAGGTCAGGGCGTGACAGAGAGAGAGAGAGGTCATATTTATAATTTAATATCACACATGCGGCCGTTAATAAGACTATGCAATTAATATGAATAAAATCTATTAAAATTTGTATCTGACTCCATAACGATGATTTAGCAGTGTGGAATCAGGACTATTGTTGAGTTACAGGAGCAAAACAAGAAAGGTCTAAAGAGTGGAATACTAAAAGCAAATAGATTCCATCTCTTTGTAAAATGAACGCTTCACATTATACAAGGTTTACATTACAGGGCAATACTTCTATTAACAAAGCATTCATAATCTAGGCATGATCAGAGAGGGAGAGAGAGAGAGACGTTTCTAGCCATGTCCCAAAACTCTTGGGAGTGGAGGGAAAGAGACAGAGAGAGTGTCGGTATCGCACTAGAGCAGGTCAGGACCAAAAGAAAAAGACAAAATGACTCGGAGACCCTTGTCTAACATCTGACTGTTTAGATTCAAAATCTGAGTTGTTAACCAATAGAATAGTGTAAAAATGAACTTCCAATCTCATCATCATACCTACAGGATGTCATCACAACAGCAGCTACGGCGTCACAGATGTGACAGAAAGGGGGTGGGGAGAACAACACAGCGAAGGTTGCATTCCTGAGAAGACAATAAAACCTTTTGCATTGAGCATTAACAAAGGTGACACTGGGGGTTGGGCCGGCCTACATAATCCTCCCTTTTTATGATGCAAACTGTATTAGACAGGAGTGTTCAAAACCGGACTGGACAGCCAGCACTCTCGACACTGTCGGCATCTTCAGACCAGCAGTTCATTGTCCCAGCAGCATCACCTCCAGGAGTGTCCTTTCGGGGGTAGCATTGTAATTCTGCTTTAGACATGCAAATGCCCTTAGGTAACACCTTTCTGCGAGCAAGCCAGAAAGGAACGCTCCATTCCCCTTTGTAAGAGCAAAACACAGAGATTGAAGGAAATGACGACATCACGGATTACTTCAACATTTCACTGAACACAAAATAATCTGTTGAACTGATTGGTCAATAGCAACAGATGTGGTTTTATTATGTGGGTCAGATGAATACAGAAAAGATCAATGCGTCATAAAATACAGTATATTTTAAATAAAGCTCTCCTCCCTTTGAGAGAAAATGGATTCACCCCCCCCCCTCCAAAAAAACAAAAACATTTTTGAAATAATCAAGAAAAATGCTTGAAGATAAATCAAAAGCAAGTTTCAAGCTACAAAAAATGTTGAAGATACACGTTGAATAGCCACACATTTTCTACTCCTACCCTATGTGTGAAAGTTACTCAATGTAGGCTAAGAGTGGTTTCAAGCCATTTGAAAATGAGGTTTATTAACATTCCAGTTTACAGCACCCAACAGTAGCAGACCAATGGTGAAGTCTCTAATGCCATTTTGTAAGAAATGAGGCAATTACTTTACTCATAGCACACCCACGTCTATAAATTCAGATGGACTTATGCCTTATGGAGCACACATAGGAAAACAAATTATTCTTGGTGCAACAGGAGTCATTTGTCTAGCAATCTGTATACAAAGTACACACATTCACAAATGTAACATAGCCATCACGAATGGATATAGTAACCATTTTGTTGTAAAGGCAAGAAATAGTTACCTGTGTTTTCAGCAGAAAGCTCCAAATTTAACTGGATAGTCGGTCCTACTCTGTGGGCCGTCAGGCTGCCTGAAATACGCAGGAGGGTTGCCTCTGCCAAGGTTCTAATAGCGCCTGACGGTATGCCCTTCCCTTTTACAGAAATCACAACAACGCTTTGTGGGCTGTTTGGGATTAGCCTCTGTACCTGTTCCAATGGCGGCAATGTGGGCTTGGCCTGCCCACACACACTAGAAGAGGAGCGTGGTGCACACCACACCCGTAGGTGGGATTGATTGTGCGCCCATCCCGCTATCTGTGTCTGAGTCAGTGTGCAAGCCGGAGAGTATTTTAACTTTTTGTATTGTTTGTTGGTTTGGTAATGCCACTGTCAGCCAGAAAAAAATATACTGAGAATAATGATCACCTACAGTGTGATTAACCTATAGTTTATATGGCCATGACACAAGTCAAACAGCCCTCGGTTCACTAAATGATTTCACACTTTCCAGTACAGAGTACAGAATGTTTAACACCCGTTTACAGTATATAGGGCATTGGTGTGTGCAATATATTGTAAATGAGTTCAGTACTTTTGAAGGTAGAGTGGGATATTGTTGCGCTGTAGAGTTCCGCCTGCTGCAGTGTAGATGTTGTTTCTCACTGCGATGCCTCTGGCTTTAGCTCAGCTTCCATGTAAAACTGCTGTTATACACAGAGATGTGAACGCATTGTAGACAGCAACACTTTATGCCCAGGAGGTCGATGGTACAAACGGTAAGACCTTATGCCTCCCTTCTCCTCCCATCCCCTCTCTCCACACAAGCAGAGCCCAGAAATAGCAGAATGCTTCCATCCTTATTATGCCTCAGACCCACTTTATCAAACGTGTTTGCAGCACTGTAGCTGGAGGGGGAAGCAGCCTCAGTTTGGTGATTTTGAGAACCTGAGAAGCATACTAATCAACCTAGATCTCTTCCCAGAGTGGCCAAAGCACTCAGTGTCGATGCATAAGGATCTCAACTCCTCTGAATGCAAATTCAAATGTTTACTTTCATACCACCAGATAAGATGTATTTTTTTCCACTGGCACGTTACGTAATGTGGCATTCATGTATGCTTTGAATTCTGGTTGTGATTCCTGGTGGGATGTGTTCAGTTTGTATCTCGCCCTCCCACTGACTCTGACTCACTTTGAAAGACGGCGAGAACAAGAAAAAGACGAGGGAAAAGATGGGGGATAGAAAGGTAAAGGGAAGACTGGCTCGAGGCAGAGCGGGTGAGAGGAACACAAGATGCCCAGAGGCTGCGTTCGCTGTGTGTCTGTGATTTAACACTCACACTCACACACACATGAACTCTCTCTCTCTCTCTCTCTCTCTCTCTCTCTTTCTCTCTCTCTCTCTCTCTCTCTCTCTCCCCCCCTCTCTCTCTCTCTATCTCTCTCTCTCTATCTCTCTCTCTCTCTCTCTCTCTCTCTCTCTCTCTCTCTCTCTCTCTCTCTCTCTCTCTCTTTCTCTCTCTCACGCGCGCGCCTTTTTGGCAATGAGATGCTGAACCTCTCCTCAATATTATTCCACACCTTCTTATTTAAGCTTCAGGCCCAGAGCTACTATATCCATGGGCCTAAGCAAAGATCCACAGTTGATTTCTAACTCAGAGATACCCTACTCTGCCCAGTCTGGAGGATGTCATTTGCATATACAGAATGTAGGGGAAGATAAAGAGATAGGAGCAAGGCACATCTAAAGATATTTCCAATCTGCCTTTTTATCACTTGCATGTTCCAGTAGTCATCCAAGGTCTCCTTTCCACCTTCCCTTTTCATTCAAACTGATCAGGCATGATTCGGTAAGTGGAAGCAACATGCTGGAAACCCATTCAGTCCTTACTCTCATTAGTGGTTCGAAAGTAGAGGGGACAAGTAGAGGAAGCCATTTGAAAAGTGTTTGACAGTGTCCTTTCTTCCCACGCTAGCTGGCTCTGTAGTGGCTGAGAGGAATCTTCCTCTGACGATCTGAGAACCAGCTCTATTCACTCAAACAAAGACAGGGAGATTGGCTGTAACACACACACACACACACACACACAATGTGTGTCTGTTTAATACTGTATTTCTGCTCAATTGTATATCGCCCTTAAAAAAATTATCTCTCTCCCCCTCTTTTTTCACTTTCCTTTGATGCTCTGAGAGGGCTGTTTGAAGATGTAGACATTTCATTTCCATTGGAGAATCTGTCAGATATTACAATTGAAACATGAAGCAGTATCAATTCTACATGAACACGACGAAGAAGAACATACGAGTAAGATCCGTTGATCAGTTGGAGGAACGTAGTAGAATCGCTCAGATTTGTGACCCTTCTCTGTCATAAGGGAGAGACTGAACCAAGATTGATAGACATCTTTAATCTATTTTTAGTTTTGTGTGTCCTCGTTTTTCTTACAGAGAGGCATTGTTCCATAAAGTGGTGCAGTGACAGGAGAAATGGAACACTTAAAGTGTGTTCCAATTCACATCTGTTTCTATACAATGATTTCGACTCTACGCTCACAATTTGCTCTGCACATTAGAATAACCTACCAATACTAAGACAACCCTTTGCTCGCATTCCACTGAAATTCATTCAACGGGGGTGTCCGTAGGGCCACATTCAGAACACTTTCTTTAAAGCACATTGTAATACTTTACTAAGCCACGACCACGTCTTTCCTTTAATAGACTTTAAGCTCTCTGGTTTCCGCTGGGTTGTTACAGGGGCTAACTCATAATCATTAGAAACGTGTGAAGGCACACACTGCGAATTCTCTTCAAACCCTTTGGGTATTACTCTACATAAACCTTTCCTCATTCGGACTCATCCAGTCTCAATCCCCGTACACTCCTCACTTCAGCGATAGCATCATCTGTCGGGAGGCTTGTTTTAACCGATCTGTGGAGGTATTTTTGTTTCCTTGAATGTAATTCTCTCTCTCGCTCTCACTCTCTCTCTCTCTCTCTCTCTCCACCCCTTTAATCGAGGCCCTTGTTAGAGGGTGAGGCAACACCCATTTGAGTGAGCCAAGCCCCATAATGACTATTCCCCCAGATCTTTTTAGGCCTGCGTTGCTACGCCGTATCCAGGAAATCAAATAGAAGAGACTTAGAAGAGATTAGAAGAGACTCTCACCAGTTAAAGGAGCAGCGTTGTCATTATTCATTATTTAGCCATTAGACTACAATCCACAGACACACAGAGAGAGAGAGAGAGAGAGAGAGAGAGAGAGAGAGAGAGAGAGAGAGAGAGAGAGAGAGAGAGAGAGAGAGAGAGAGAGAGAGAGAGAGAGAGAGAGAGAGAGAGAGAGAGAGAGAGAGAGAGAGAGAGAGAGAGAGAGAGAGAGAGAGAGAGAGAGAGAGAGAGAGAGAGAGAGAGAGAGACTGTACATGCATTTGGACCACATCTGTCACCAAAGGTTCCTGTCATTTTAGGGAAGGCTATGTTATTTGCATCCTTGCTATCTCAAAGGGTAAGGCAGCAGGCTTAACTATGATGTCATATTTAAATTTAGATTAATATCTTTTATATCCACCGATTAACCCATATTCAGACGGATATATCCCCCACATATCCCAGCATGAGAATATGTGTGAATATCAAAATGTGGCTCGCCACATCATTTCTAAATAACTCTTGATTTGATTTCCTCTGTCTCAAAATTCATCTTATTTTACAGACAAAGATGGAACCTCCCCTCTCCCGTCGCTCCTTGCTCATCCCTTCTCCCCCGCCCCGCCCCAAAGTCATTTTTCATCTTTCCATTAAGTTGACCAAATGGATGCCTGGAGGAGGAAAGGAGGAGAGGAAAAGGTTTCCACTCTGTTAAAGGGATTTACTCTTAGAGATGGAGGGCGTCTGAGGGAGGGAGAGAGAGAGAGAGAGAGAGAGAGAGAGAGAGAGAGAGAGAGAGAGAGTGAGAGAGAGAGAGAGAGAGAGGTATTCTCGTGAGAGTGGCAGAGAGACGGGGCGACAGACAAAAAGGGGAAGGATGGGAAGAAAGAAGAGATGAGCAGAGAGAGGGGGAAGGAGAGACGTCTATCTATATAGTAAAATTAGATGTACTAAAGCCCTGTATGCCGTGACCTACTTTAAGCAAGTCAGCCATTACTTCCTCTTCCTCTCTTATTTCCCCTGCACTGGTCACTCATTAAATCTCTGTCTGTCCCATTGCTCATCATTATATGAGGAAGAGACACCAATCAATCAAAGTAGGAACAAAGAATGGATTTTCTTGGTGTAATAGATAGTGTGGATGCCCTTTCAGTGGAACCAATAGACTTTTTGTGGGAGGTGTGTGGATTGTATGAGAGGGATGTGTGTTTGGGGTTAGTTTAAGTACAGGAGATGCTTCCCTCCGCAGCAGGAAGTGAATTTACAGATCAGTCACACCTCAGAAACTGGGCCGCACGCCACCGCAGTGCTCTGTGGGTATTCTATGCAGCTCAAACGGCCATTACCCATGGGAAGAAGCGAAGATGTGACATCTAATGCTATCTAATGGAGAAACAGGGTTGACACACGTACACACACACAAACGCTCTCTTAGTTACGCTAACACTAACAGACATAGACACTCCCACGTGGCTCATGAAGAATCATACATAGTTTCCCAAAACACACACACTCTCCCACACACACTGTGTTGATATTTATTTGTTATTTCAATAAGCAGCCAGGTCGATAAGATTGACGTCTAAATTGCATGTAATCCAACACGTAATGACTTCTGTAATATCCCAGTCATTGACACAGTTATTATTATTTATTTTTTTACCGTATCATAAACCTTAACCCTTACCTTAAAGCCAGACTCAGTAAGTCCCAAATAAAATATTAGTTACTTTAATATATCTCAAAATGTACAGATGAAAGGTGAATTTGCCATTTGGATCAATTCAAAGTGATACAAATGAAGGTTTTACGAATTATAAGTACAGCAGCTTTGCAGGTCAGATTTCTCTAAGTAATTATGATGCATAGGCCTATTGATAATTTCTCTCATGCACGTTCTATCTGTCCCTCTGATCAATCCATGACTACAGCAATACATCAACAACACATACCTACAGTACCAGTCAAAAGTTTGGACACACCTTCTCATTCAAGGGTTTTCCTTTATTTTTACTATTTTCTACATTGTGTAATAATAGTGAAGATATCAAAACTATGAAATAAAACATATGGAATCATGTTGTAACCAAAAAAGTGATAAACAAATCAAAATATATTTTATATTTTAGACCGCAAAGTGAAGGAAAAGCAGCCAATAAGTGCTCAGCATATGTGGGAACTCCTTCAAGAGGGTTGGAAAAAGTGTTCCAGGTGGTTGAGAAAATGCCAAGAGTGTGCAAGGCTGTCAAGGCAAAGGGTGGCCACTTTGAATAATCTCAACAACAAAAAAATATATATCGCTATTATTCTACAACGAAGAAAATAGGAAATATAAATAAAAACCCTGGAATGAGTAGGTGTGTCAACTTTTAACTGGTACCATATATCCCTCTCAATACAAACGAGACTCATCAATGAGAGTTGAGTGATGCAGAATAAACGTGTAATTTAGCTGCCAAATGCATGTCGTAAATACGGTTATTTAACATCGGCTCCTAGCTGTCAGTCCGTCAGTGCGTCTGCCTGTCTGTGCGACAGCTGACGATGTGCAGGAGAGCAAATTTGAAAACACTTGTGAGTCTGTCGTTACAAAGTTTCTTTGATATTGCTAGCTCTTGAATGAAAACTTTAGTTGTGGGCAATTTTCATTCAGCAAGGGATTAAGAATATCTTCCTCGAGCAACAATTGCTAGTTGGCCCATATTTCAGACTTCTCAGCATGACCAGTGCCTGCAGCATGCTGGACACTATGGATAATAATCATTAAAGCCAGCTTTGTCTACTGGTAAGTGAAGTAAGCTGGCTAGCTCATTTAGCTGGCTAGCAAACAGTTAGATCCACTCACACATTGCTTGCAAATCTGGATAGCCTACCGGTGGGTGATTAACCTACAGCCAAATAAACGCTCATTCACATGCAAGCTTTGGCTGGAGTTGCTAGCCAGCTAATCATTTTCCTCTTGGATGTTGAGTTTACTATTGCAACGTTTTAATAGCAAATGTATTCAACCCTATAGTTGTTGCTGTCCGACTTTTCCAGGCAAGTGTTTGTACTGCAAGAGATCAAGCACACAACGGCGCTACCGTTGCACTCCAGTAGGTGGCCTATGTTGTTGAATTACATTTCACTGCTATAACATTCATAGCTGACTCCACTTGTAGTGTAACCTACATGCTTGTTGTAGGCTACAAGCAAACATGAACACCAGCTGTCTGATACTGACTGATCGACAGGTGGGTGGCCCAGCAGCGCTTGAGAACTCTCAGATAGAGCACGTGACATGACATCTTGCCTGGGTTTGTTTTGTCGTCCCGACAATTTGGTATTTCATAATCACAAATGATGTAAATGCAGTGGTGGGAAAAGTATCCAATTGTCATACCTGAGTAAAAGTAAAGAAGCTTAGTAGAAAATGACACATGTAAAAGTCACCCAGTAAAATTCTACTAAAGTATTTGGTTTAAAATATACTTAAATATCAAATGTAAATGTAATTGCTAAAATGTACTTGAGTATCAAAAGTAAAAGAAAAAGTATAAATTATTTCCAATTCCATATTTTAAGCAAACCAGATGGCACTATTTTCTTGTTTTTTAAATTTACGTAAAGCCAGGGGCACACTCCAACATTCAGACATCATTAACAAATGAAGCATATGTGTTTAGTGAGTCTACCAGCTCAGAGGCAGTAGGGATTACCAGGGATGTTCGGTTGATAAGTGTGTGAATTTCACTATTTTCCTGTAACGAGTACTTTAGGATGTCAAGGAAAATTTTTGCTAGCACAGACTGGAACATGTTCCAGGATTCTTCCTATGGCTTTGAAGAGTGCACCAAATCAGTCACTGGCTTCATCAATAAGTGCCTTGATGACGTTGTCTCCACAGTGACTGTACGTACATACCCCAACCAGAAGCCATGGATTATAGGCAACATCCGCACTGAACTAAAGGGTAAAGCTTCCGCTTTCAAGGAGTGGGACTTAGAAGAAGCTTAGAAGAAATCCCACTATGCCCTCTGACAAACCATCAAACAGGCAAAGCGTGAATACAGGACTATGATCGAATCATACTACACCGGCTCTGACGCTCGTCGGATGTGGCAGGGCTTGCAAACTACTACAGACTACAAAGGGGCGGACAGTCGAGAGCTGTCCAGTGACACGAGCCTACCAGACGAGCTAAATAACTTCTATGCCCACTTCGAGGCAAGTAACACTGAAATATGCATGAGAATATCAGCTGCTCCAGACGACTGTGTGATCACACTCTCCGAAGCTGATGTGAGCTGATGTGAGTAAGATCTTTAAACAGGTCAACATTCACAAGTGCGCAGTGCCAGATGGATTACCAGGACGTGTACTCCGAGCATGCGCTGAACAACTGGCAAGTGTCTTCACTGACATTTTCAACCTCTCCCTGTCTGAGTCTGTAATACCAACATGTTTCAAGCAGACCACCATAGTCCCTGTGCCCAAGAACACTAAGGTAACCTGCCTAAATGGCTACCGAACCGTAGCACTCACGTCTGTAGCCATGAAATGCTTTGAAAGGCTGGTCATGGCTCACATCAACATCATTATTCCAGAAACCCTAGACCCACTCCAATCTGCATACCGCCCTAACAGATTCACAGATGATGATTCTCTATTGCACTCCCCACTGCCCTTTCACACCTAGACAAAAGGACCACCTATGTGAGAATGCTATTCATTGATTACAGCTGAGCATTCAACACCATAGTGCCCTCAAAGCTCATCACTAAGCTAAGGACCCTGGGACTAAACACCTCCCTCTGCAACTAGATCCTGGACTTCCTGACGAGCCACCCCCAGGTGTTAAGGGTAACAACACATCAGCCACGCTGATCCTCAACACGGGGGCCCCTCAGGGGTGTGTGCTCAGTCCCCTCCTGTACTCCCTGTTTACTCATGACTGCACGGCCAGGCACAACTCAAACACCATCATTAAGTTTGCTTAGGACACAACCGTGGTAGGACTGATCACCGACAATGATGAGACAGCCTATAGGGTGGAGGTCAGAGACCTGACCGTGTGGTGCAAGGATAACAGCCTCTCACTCAACTTGATCAAGACAAAGGAGATGATTGTGGACTACAGGAAAAGGAGGACTGAGCACGCCCCCATTCTCATCGACGGGGCTGTAGTGGAGCAGGTTGAGAGCTTCAAGTTTCTTGGCATCCACATCACCAACAAAATAACTTGGTCGAAGCACACCAAGACAGTCGTGAAGAGGACACAACCAAACCTATTCCCCCTCAGGAGACTGAAAAGATTTCTCATGGGTCCTCAGATCCTCAAATGGTTTTACAGCTGCACCATCGAGAGCATACTGACGGGTTGCATCACTGCCTGGTATGGCAGCTGCTACTCTCTGTTATTATCTATGCATAGTCACTTTAATAACTCTACCTACATGTACATATTACCTCAATTACCTCGACACCGGTGCCCCCGCACAGTGACTCTGTACCGGTACCCCCTGTATGTAGCCCCGCTATTGTTATTTACTGCTGCTCTTTAATTACTCTTACTTTTTTAGGTATTTTCTTAAAACTGCATTGTTGGTTAAGGGCTTGTAAGTAGGCATTTCACCGTAAGGTCTATACCCATTGCATTCAGCGCATGTGACAAATACAATTTGAGTAAAAATATTTTCTTAAGGAATGTATGGAAGCAAAAGTAAAAGTTGCCAAAAATATAAATAGTAATGTAAAGTACAGATACCTAAAAATATTACTTAAGTAGTACTTTAAAGAATTTTATCTTAAGTACTTTACACCACTGCATAAATGAGACTTACTGAGTATGGCTTTAACCATTTGAAATGAGTGCCTAAACTTAACCCTTAACTTTGAAATGTGATGTTTGAGAAATTGGACGATACAGAGCAGCAGGAGCAACAAAAACACTATGAAATTTGACGTTTGGAGAACGTGGAATCAATGTCTAATTCTGCAGTGAGACTGTGAGAGCTTGTTGATATGAGAGCATCTATGGTTGTCTCCAGCCGGGATGATAGCTCTCTCGTGGCGGGCTGCCAGACAGACAGATAGACCTATTGCCCTGGGTCCAGGTCTGGACCTGAACATTGTCTAGCTTAGAATATGGATGTGGATCTAGAAATGGACTGGCCTTCAGTGTACTCTGAGAGATGAGCCCTCACCCACCTCTTTCTTCAAATAGAAATAATAGAATGCAAATAATGCAAAGTACATAAAGACAAAATGTCAAGCACACAGCCACACCTTGCCCCTGCTCTGTGAGAAAGAGTTGCTATGGCAACAGCCTACATAGTTGAGGGCCTATTGAACGAAGGGCATTTTCAGTTTGCCTTATTCAAAGGAACACAATGTGACAAACAGACACAGATTCAGACTGAAGCCTTGGGTAAAGTATGTTTGTGCCCCAAATAACAGGTTTGACTCACTTCAGATTTGGAAAAGAATGCCAGAAAATGGCTTTGGCTGTACTGTATATGTTAGCCGTACTGATGAAATGCTGAATTAGTGCACGTTAACTTGTGAATTTGGATGTACTGTATTCTGTGTGTGACAGAGGGATGGGGAGGGAAGGGAATAATGGGTTACAATAGAATAGGCGGGAAGGCCATATCAATCAATATAGTAAGGAGAGATAAGAGTCAGCAGACCCCATGTGCATTTCTCCATGTTCTAATAATTACAACATGCTCTGTGGGACCACTGTAACATATGAGACTCTACTTCATTTCCCATCTGACTTTTTATTGTTTATTCTAGTAGCTGATGAATGACTGTGTGTGTTCCTGTGTGTGTCGGCTCCCGTGTGTATAGCGTGCATGAAAGTGTGTGTATGTGTGTTCTGTATAGAATCGCCACAAAATCAGAATCTGGGGAACATAAAGGTTAAGCCTGAGGATATTGACCTGTTCTGTAACAGGATCTCCTGGATTAGAAATCCCCCATCCCTCTTTCACACTTCGATTATCTCACATCTGCTGTCTTTATTACAGCAATAACTTGCCAAATGATCATAGACACGTGCTCAGTTCTCTCCATTGTTGAAGGAAGAAGTTGTTGTTGAGGCTAGGGATATGGTTGAACCGAGATGTGAACATGAAGCTAGGCTTAGGGTTAAAGTTGTGGTTTGGCATTCTGAGCAGGTCTTTCATTGTTAATTCTGTGTGGCTGGCTGAGTCTGTAGCAACTGATTGTTCCAAGAGCAGAGGATCTAATGAGCTTTAAGTCATTCTGGTGAATGGCCAGAGACAGCCTGCTTAATGACTAGTAGCTTTTTACACACACACGTCAGCTTTAGCACGAAGGCTAATTCATCAAGTGGCACACTGACATTTCCATAGCCATGGGCTAAAGCTAAGCTAAAATAAGCTAAGGGTATTTACACACACAAGTCAGCTTTAGCACGAAGGCTAATTCATCAAGTGGCACACTGACATTTCCATAGCCACGGGCTAAAGCTAAGCTAAAATAAGCTAAGGGTATTTACACACACAAGTCAGCTTTAGCATGAAGGCTAATTCATCAAGTGTCACACTGACATTTCCATTTCCATTTCCATAGTCAAGGGCTAAAACTAAGCTAAGATAAACATCCCTATGGCACTTTGAAGCCATGTCTGGTCCAGTTGTGTATATGGAAAGAGGTGTATCACTAAGACAGACACACTATTTTTCTGTGGCGTCTGCATCATAAACAATGGGAGATCTACGCTGATGCCATCCTGCTCTAGGCAGTGTGTCTATGACCACACACCGGTAATTTCTCCCTAATAAACCCCCTAGTCGGATTATGACTGATGACGAACCACAACAAGACCCCAGAAATGAGATTACTGATGCATTATGGGTGAAGTCATTGCCCAGACAGGGGAGGTGTAGGTGACTAGAGAGGAAGTCCATTATGGACTGTGATGGCTTAACACACACACACACACACACACACACACACACACACACACACACACACACACACACACACACACACACACACACACACACACACACACACACACACACACACACACACACACACACACACACACACACACACACACACCCAAGTGCCTCAGCTATTGTAACGCTAATCATACGCTACATCAGGTACAGAGCATCAACAGAAAACACACTGGATTTATTCCATTAGCAAAAACAATTGATTTATTTCAATCTATTTAATACAACCACTGGACAGAAACCCTCCCTCTAACAATACATGATAAACAATTATCTTTGTATAATGTACTTTTCATCTACTGTGCCCAAGACATCAAATAAAGAATGAGAAAAGCATAGAAACACTAAACAGTAGAAAACTCAAAAGCAAATGCTATTTAGTGGCAATGATACTGCAAAAAAATAAAATAATACATTGATAAAAGAGTAGTCGTTCGTTGTCCTCTGTTGTACTCATGTATGATTTATTCCATGGCTTTGTGTTTCCCTTGCCCAGTTAAGGGGATTCCTACTCAGTGCTCTGGGTGGAGGGATGGAGTCGTTTCTCACACTGGAGACCTTTGCAATTCCCTCCGATGGGGGAGACCTTGTAGAGCAGAACATGGAATTAATCACATAGGACCACAATCAGCCTAAAACACAGGCTATAAATCACACACACACACACACACACACACACACACACACACACACACACACACACACACACACACACACAGACACACACACACACACACACACACACACACACACACACACACACACACACACACACACACACACACACACACACACACACACACACACACACACACACACACACACACACACACACACACACAGTTACATGAGGGCTTTTTCTGGTCAATAATGGAGGGCCTGAGTATAACAGGCATGTAGAGTGAGCTCCATATATCACCCACTGCAGTCTGCCAGGGACAAGCCTGGGGTGTATGCTTGCTGCTGGCCTTGTGTTTTCATGTATGTGTGTGTGCGTGTGTGTTTGATGTTTCTCTGTCGGAGTCTGTGTGATGCATCTCATGAGAGTAGTCTCAGTGTGCTCAAATTTGTCTCTGTATGCACTTGCTCAATTTTGTGCATGTGTGTATATACAGTATATATGCATATGTTTGTGTGTATTTGCATGTGTGTATGTGTGCGGTGTGTAGCCTATGTGTTCTTGCTGATGCATTGGTTTGAATGGGTCAGTGCTATCAGTCCTATGGGGCTATCTGAATGTCCCTTCCCATATTGAATAGGGGTTACCCTAATGAAATGGCTTTCTCATTTAACAAGATAGAGAATGGGCTGGGCTGCAGTGGTAGAAACTGGGGAGGAATCACTCATACCCTATTCCCAGAGCCCTGGTCAAAAGTAGTGCATTATGAAGGGAATAGGGTGCCATTTGGGACGCAGTCCAAGCTTTAGTGATGAGGGATCCTGTGTAGGGCGCTGAACATGCTAGAACTAATCTCTTACTCTAATAGAGCACTAAGAACACAGCTGCCTCCCTCTTAAATCCTGCTTCTGTCAATGACAACAGATGATAGTCAACTGCTATGATCAGCAGCTACTGGGAATTCATTTTAGGAGCACAGGCGTGTTTGTAAGTGTGTATGTGTGTGCGTGCATGCGGGTGTGTGTAGCCTAATGTACTCTTATACTGTATACTCGTCTCTATCAGCAACAGAGCAATGATAGAGAAGAGTATTTTTTCCTGTTTTCACAGATCATTTCCCTTGAACTGCAGTTCAGTTTTGGAAAAAAAAGGATCTGGTAAAATTGTTGTGCAACACAATGCAACACAAAACCAGCCAGGTCACCTGTGATACAAGTCAGTATTCGACGTCAATCCATGTCTGAGGACGTCGGGAGATGACCAAGAAACCGGCCACTACACTATCCCGAACCTTAACCACTTGGAGTTAAGGCTTAACCTTAAAAAAATCGGAGTGAACGCCTAAACTTAACCTTAAACACTTCAAGATGTGACGTTTGGAACAACTTCTAGATTTGATGTTTGAGAAACATGGATAAACGTCTAATTCTGACGAGAGGCTGTGAGAGCTGGTAGCACAAAACACCTGGCATTGAATGGAATGTTGAATGTGACTGGAATGTTGAATAGCAAGTTGCATAGATCCAACTCTAGACTGCAGTTGTCTGTTTACTTCTCTACAGTAAGACGGC
This sequence comes from Oncorhynchus mykiss, assembly GCF_057628025.1. Taxonomy (NCBI): domain Eukaryota; kingdom Metazoa; phylum Chordata; class Actinopteri; order Salmoniformes; family Salmonidae; genus Oncorhynchus; species Oncorhynchus mykiss. The sequence goes on along the minus strand of NC_143035.1, from coordinate 5,676,491 downwards.
TGCTCCAGTGTCTGTTGGCTGAAGAGATTCCAGTGGTACCTGTCTTGGGAAGTGCTGGATTGTTTCTCTCCCACTCCCAAATTCCAACTGGAGAAGTCTGACAGGCAGGACACAGTGGATAAGATGGTGCAGACTTACGGCGCTGATGATGCTGTGAAAATCCCACTAGAGATGAACCTGAACCATCTCAGAGATGACCTTCATAACAGACCTTCCCAACCTACCACAGCTTTAACTCGAGCCTAGGAGATGTAATCCTTGATCACTGTGAAATGATAGACAGACAGATGGCGAATGCAGCAAGATGTATTTCATCACAATATGACATCTAGCTCACGCTACACCCAAACACAGTCCACAGGTTGCTCTCTCGGTCTGAAGTCAACAGAATGGTGGCGCGCGGGACAGTAGCCCTACCACACCCTAAACATCCAGAGAGATTCAGTAACAGGAAATATGTGCTATGTGGAGACGGTCTGACCGGGCGCTGTTACTGGGAGGCAGAGTGGACTGCATCAGTATTCGTAGGACTGACCTATAAAAGAATCAGGAGAAACGGATGGGATGGGCTTTCAAAATTGGGTGATAATCACCTATCCTGGAGTATTCACTGTGCAGAAAACAAGCAGGCCTGAGAAATCCGCTTCATTTCAGTGCACAATAAGAGAAAGACCTACATTGTTTTTCCCTTTCTTTGCTCCTGCACAGTAGGAGTGCATCTGGACTGGCTGGCACTGAGTCCTTCTACAGTGTCTCCTCTGACACACTGACCCACCTTCCACGCCACCTTCACTGAGCCTCTCTACCCAGGGTTTGGAGTCTTGGGTACAGTCAGATTGTGTCAGCTGTCCATCAGAAATGCCGAGTCCAGTTTTAGAATATGACATAGTGTATAATATAAACGTATATAGGACTAATCTCTCACTCTAATACAGTACTAAGAACATAGCTGCCTCCCTCCCAAATCCTGCTCCTGGCAATGAAAACAGCTGATCAGCGGCTATTGGGAATTGTGTGTGTGTTGTGACGGCCCTGATCAAAACCGTTACAGTGTGTGTGTGTGCGTGCGTGTGTGTGAGCGTGCGTGTGCGCGTGCGTGTGTGTGTGCATCCTAATGTTCTGTATCAACAGAGCAATGAAAGAGAGGAGTATTCCCTCCTGTTTTCACAGACCATTTCCCTTGAGCTGCAGTTTAGCTTTGATAAAAAAAGGTCTGGACAAATTGTTGCGCAATAAAATATAACACCAGGCATTTAATAGAACGTTTAATGTCAATGCAAGGTTTAATGGCACGATGCACAGATCCAGATCCTGTAAGATGGCCGCTCCAGTATCTCTGTTGGCCATTCTAGATGGCATGGTCGTGGATAAGCTGAAGAGATTCCAGTGGTGCCTGTCTTGGGAAGTACTGGATGGTTTCTCTCCCATTCCCAAATGCCAACTGCCCAAAATATGTTTCTGTTTTGTTTTCTCAATTGTTTTTCACTGCCATATGAACGTATGTTTACATACACTGAGTATACCAAATATTAAGAACACCTGCTCTTTCCATGACAGACTGACTAGTTGAATCCAGGTGAAAGCCATGATCCCTTATAGACGAAGGGGAGGAGACAGGCTAAAGAAGGTATTTCTAAGCCTTCAGACAATTGAGACAAGGATTGTGTATGAGTGCCATTCAAAGGTTGAATGGGAAAGACAAAAGATTGGGGGGGGGGGGGGGGGGCGGGGGGGGGGGGACTCAATGTTAGAAAGGTGTTCCTAATGTTTGGTATACTCATATGTGTGCATATATTTACATTATTATCTTATTTTGCTACAGGAAATACAGTGTATTATAAGCCCATGTGGGCTTGGCATGCTGATACAGGAAACTATAATAATACAATTCATCAAATCAAATCATGGAGAAGTCTGGCGGACAGGACACAGTCCAGTTTCAGGATATTACAGAGTATTTAATATAAACATGTATAATAACGTGTTGTGTAGACTTACATATATTTAGAAAAACTACCTGTACATTACATATTTTCTAGAACTTCTAGAATACAGTCGTGGCCTAAAGTTTTGAGAATGACACAAATATTACTTTTCACAAAGCCTCAAGTCTTTAGATATTATTGTCAGATGTTACTATGGAATACTGAAGCATAATTACAGGCATTTCATAAGTGTCAAAGGCTTTTATTGACAATTACATTGATGCAAAGTGTCAATATTTGCAGTGTTGACCCTTCTTTTTCAAGACCTCTGCAATCGGCCCTGGCCTGCTGTCAATTAACTTCTGGGCCACATCCTAACTGATTGCAGCCCATTCTTGCATAATCAAAGCTTGGAGCTTGTCAGAATTTGTGGGGTTTTGTTTGTCCACCCGCCTCTTGAGGATTGACCACAAGTTCTCAATGGGATTAAGGTCTAGGGAGTTTCCTGGCCATGGACCCAAAAAATTGATGTCTTGTTCCCCAAGCCACTTAGTTATCACTTTTGCCTTATGACAAGGTGCTCCATCATGCTGGAAAAGGCATTGTTGCTGGATGGTTGGGAGAAGTTGCTCTCTGAGGATGTGTTGGTACCATTCTTTATTCATGGCTGTGTTATTAGGCAAAATTGTGAGTGAGCCCACTCCCTTGGCTGAGAAGCAACCCCACACATGAATGGTCTCAGGATGCTTTACTGTTGGCATGACACATTACTGATGGTAGCACTCACCTTGTCTTCTCCGGACAAGCTTTTTTCCCGGATGCCCCAAACAATCGGAAAGGGGATTCATCAGAGAAAATGACTTTACCCCAGTCATCATCAGTCCAATCCCTGTACCTTTTGCAGAATATCAGTACGTCCCTGATGTTTTTCCTGGAGAGAAGTGGCTTCTTTGCTGCCCTTCTTGACACCAGGTCATCCTCCAAAAGTCTTCACCTCACTGTGTGTGCAGATGCACTCACACCTGCCTGCTGCCATTCCTGAGCAAGCTCTGTACTGGTGTTGCCCCAATCCCGCAACTGAATCAACTTTAGGAGACAGCACTTGCTGGACTTTCTTGGGTGCCCTGAAGCCTTCTTCACAAGAATTGAACCGCTCTCCTTGAAGTTCTTGATGATCCGATAAATGGTTGATTTAGGTGCAATCTTACTGGCAGCAATATCCTTGCCTGTGAAGCCCTTTTTGTGCAAAGCAATGATGACGGCACGTGTTTCCTTGCAGGTAACTATGGTTGACAGAAGAAGAACAATGATTCCAAGCACCACCCTCCTTTTGAAGCTTCCAGTCTGTTATTCGAACTCAATCAGCATGACAGAGTGATCTCCAGCCTTGTCCTCGTCAACACTCACACCTGTGTTAATGAGAGAATTAATGACATGATGTCAACTGGTCCTTTTGTGGCAGGGCTGAAATGCAGTGGAAATGTATTTTTAGCGATTCAGTTGATTTGCATGGCAAAGAGGGACTTTGCAATTAATTGCAATTCATCTGATCACTCTTCTTAACATTCTGGAGTATATGCAAATTGCCATCATACAAACTGAGGCAGCAGACTTTGTGAAAATGAATAGTTGTGTCATTCTCAAAACTTTTGGCCATGACTGTACAAAGAGAAGTAAAGGTGAATATGACCTGACCAAAAGCAATGGTTTTTGGTATTTGTCTTAGAGTTGACCCAAGTGACATTTCATGTCATTTTCATATTTTGCTGACTCATAGTAGATTGGCTGATAGCAGAGAGTATGCTTTGATCCAGTGCCCCTGCCCATTCCCTTCCTGCATCACAGTTCTCCTCTTTCACAGCCTCAAATCAAATAGAGCAGCAGACAGGGAACAACACAAAAGCAATTTTGCTCCCAGTTAGCTGTGGAAGTGGTGAGCTATCATCAAATAACTGGCTCTGGAACAATCTGACACCTCAGAGCCTGTTCACTGCAGCAGCACTGTCACACACACATGCACACGTGTAGACATGCACCTACGCACACACACGCAGTCACGTGGACATGAACACACGCATGCGCACACACACGCACACACAAACACACCTCGACGACTGCAGTTTTGGAAGTCTTCTACTTCCCCTGAACCCTTGCATATCTTGATCTTGCACCTTCATAGGCCCTTGAGTTGAATTGACTGACTATAAGGTGGACATGTTCATATATCTCAAATCATAGGATTTGCTGTTGTATTGAGATTGAGTGGGAGTGAAGAGGAAGTCACCAGAGTGGAAATCTAAGCCCTTGGATTCCACCCACCCACATACTCTACATTATATTATAGTTACATAAGTACTAACATGGGAAGAGACTGTCAGAATGTTCAGCTATGGATATGCAGACATCTCTATATACTGTACATAGTCGACCCTCTCCCTCTTAACCCTACAGGCCTATACACAGTGACTCACTCTCAGCCCAATAAATAGTCATTATTGTGTCCAAAAGAAACACATACAGTGCCTTCAGAAAGTATTCAGATCACTTGACTTTTCCCACATTTTGTTGTTACATCCTGAATTTCAAATGGATTAAATTGAGATTGTGTGTCATTGGCCTACACACAATACCCCATGATGTCAAAGTGGAATTATGTTTTTAGAAATGTTTACAAAAAAAATGAAAAGCTGAAATGTCTTGAGTATTCAACAAATGTGCTTAACAAGTCATATAAAAAGTTACATGGATTCACTCTGTGTGCAATAATAGTGTTTAACATGATTTTTGAATGACAACCTCATCTCTGTAACCCCACACATACAATTTTCTGCACGGTCTCTCAGTCGAGTGGTGAATTTCGAACCCAGATTCAACCACAAAGATCAGGGAGGTTTTCCAATGCCTTGCAAAGAAGGGCACCTATTGGTAGATGGATAAAACATTAAAAAAAGCAGGCATTGAATATCCTTTGAGCATGGTGACGTTATTCATTACACTTTGGATGATGTGTCAATGTGGGGAGGCAGGTAGCCTAGTGTTGGGCCAGTAACCGAAAGGTTGCTGAATCGAATCCCCAAGCTGTTGTTCTTCCCCTGAACAAGGAAGCCACGGTTCCCTGGTAGGCTGTCATTGTAAAGAATAATTTGTTCTTAACTGATTTGCCTAGTTAAATAAAGGTAACATTTAAAATTTAAAAATCAATACATCCAGTCACTACAAAGATACAGGTGTCCTTACTAATTCAGTTGCCGGCAAGGAAGGAAACCACTCAGTGGTATCACCATGAGGCAAGGGTTAATCAGCTATTGTAATGAGGAGCACAGTACACATCCTCTCTCTCCACCGTCTCTGTGTTTAATTATACATTTGGTTTGCTAAGTGCTGATCCTCTTGTCTGTGTGAATCCCGAGGGTGGCAGACCACTGTAGCTCTTTGTGTTTCTCTCTCAGCGAGAGCAGCTGCATCACCACATAGCGCATGTTAGCATACAGTATCTTCACAGGTCTCAGAACAACGCATCACCTCTGAGTTTCACACGTTCTTACACATCATCTGACATCTCACACCTTGTATGAATTTAGATTGTACAGCTGGGACAGAGAGAGAGCAAGAAGAGAAATATGGAGAGAGAGAGAGAACATTCAAGATGAAAAAGAGTCAATAATTCAATGAATGACTGGGTAATTTGAGAAGGTGAAATGTGTAGAATCTGTGTCGACTGTCAATACATGTCATGGTAGCCCTTTCTTGCAGTCAAATGACCTAGTGGCCCCATGGGTGGAATGTTCTACATATTTTTCATAATTTCATATTAATAAACATCACTTTAAAAACGTGTTTAAATCTGGTGTTTCTATGTTAAACAGTTTTGTTATTTTTCAGTCTTCTGTGATATTTGGATGCAAACTAAAAGGGAATACATTTCAATATCTGACATCTCCTCCTCTATGTGAATTTCTTTTACCTTTATTTAACGAGGCAAGTCAGTTAAGAACAAATTCTTATTTTCAATGACGGCCTAGGAACAGTGGGTTAACTTCCTTGTTCAGGACGATAGATTTTTACCTTGTCAGCTCGGGGATTCGATTTTGCAACCTTTCGGTTACTTGTCCAACACTCTAACCACTAGGCTACCTGCTGTACATGTCAAACCATCAGGCCATCAGAGCAGGAGAGTAGCCTATATTGTACAGCCTAATGAGATTGTGTCTTATCGTTCAACACAGTGGGAGTAGATTACAGTTGATCAAATGTTCTTTAAACTGGATAAGTTAATTGAGAACAAATTCTCATTTACAATACATTTGCATGCATGTTTGTCATTTAGCAGACACTCTTATCCAGAGCGACTTACAGTAGTGATTGCATACATTTTTCAGTTTTTTTCATACTGGTCCCCTGTGGTAAAAGAACCCACAAACTTCCTCTCCCCTTCCTCTAGCCACACGGGTCAATAACGACATCACCTAGACAACAATGTTTCTCCCATGATTGTTTAGATTAGGTTTGAGAGGAGGGTGAGTTGATCATGTGTTAGCTGTTGTGTCTCGCACAGAGCAATTTCCCCAGAGGATATGAGTCTTTCAAATATCGGATGTGTCTTACAGCGGGGTAGCTATGACAACAGCTGGACACACCACATGTGCTGTGACACAGACAAGGTGACAGTATAGACACACACACACACACACGTACATACAGTATAGACGAGCACACAGGCACATCCACACTACCTTGAAGAAATCTCCTTTGAAGAATGTCTTTCACAGCTGTATTAGATGTCCCTGCTAGAGCATTGACTTGGTGATGGTGCAGTACAGAGCAGAGCAGAGTCCAGAGCCCTGCAGTGATGTAAAGCTACAGTTGTGTCAGAGAAGACACGAAGGCCTGGGAGAACTGCTAATGGGCCTCTACATCTTCATGACATGTATTAGATATAATGACTTTAATGGAGTGTGTGTGGTGTGTAAGGGTGTGTGTGTGCGTGCGTGCGTGTGTGTGTGTTTTAGCATGTCAGAATATAGCTCTATTGCACGTATGAATGAATAAATTGCCTGATTGTCCCCCATGATGAAATCGGGCACACGGCTGTGGATCGGTCTCTTTAGTACCTACATACGTTAATCACGCGCAAAATCTCAGACAGCACCAACCCGATTCTGATGAAACTTGGGCGAATGCTACGTCTTGCCATAGAGATCCGGCATTTACAAAATTACACTGATTGACCGAAGGCAGGGGATTTAGTAATTAACTGAAAATGTGCGAGTCACACCAGACAGGAAGAGGCAAAGCGAGAGGGATAACTGGGACCCAAATCTGTCTAATCCATCACGTGGCGTTTTTTGTTGTTTTTTGCTCATCAAGTAAGGACTTTTTGTATGGAGGTCAATCGCTCAAACGCGTATTTGCCCTCTCATTGGCTAGAATGGTCCCACCTGATCTTGCCTCATCTCGACCGCCTTCCATTGTTGAAGACATTTCGTTTCATTGTTAGAGCAGACACTTGAGTACCTGGTCAATATAATGGACAATCTGTGGTCACACACGATAACTGAATTTTGTTAGTCACACGTGATATCTCAATTGGTCCAAGGGAGGGGCGCTGCATCGTTCGTGGGGGGCGACATTTTTACTGTTGCCTTGTTTTTGTGTGTAAGTGCATGTATCATTTTGAGTGTACGTGTGTGTGGGTTGCAAACATTTCTATTGGATCGTGACAATACCGATCCACATTTTCTGTGCAAAGCACACATTTCTGCCAAGCCTACGGAATGAGATGTTCACAGTGTTACTGGTGTGATATGTTATCTTGACAAGGGGCAACATGAAAGCTCATCCGTTGGGTGAGTGGGTTGGTAGTTCTTCTGGATGTACTAAAGCAACCTCCATGCTTCCCACAACTTCCTTCCTCCATAATGCAGTGTTCCTCCTCACATGGCCGGGGGTTGGTCCCTGTCTGAATCTTTTCCAGGCCTTGCAGCCAAATGTCTATGAGGATGAAGAAGACGCCGATACAGAGAGCATAATCTTCCACACTCCCACATTAACAATGATAAATTCCTTACATAAACCATGATTCACACGTCTGTGTGAATGTGTGTGTGTGTGTGTGTGCGGAGAGAGCGAAAAAGAAAGAAAGAAAAAAAAGAAAAAGAAAGATGAAAAAAAGAAAAGAAAGAAAGGACAAAAGAAAGGGAGTGAGTATATATCTGAGAGTGTGTCTGGCTGACCTCCTGTGACTAATCTCTGTTCTGTCTGTCTCACACCTGTCTCTTCCCACAGGGAAGGAAGGTAATACTTACCTCAGAGTTACTAATACACTTTCACTCCACCTATCAGAGGAGAAGGGGGAGAGGAGGAGAGAGAGAATGGGAAAAAAAGAGAGAACAAGATGGAAGTGATATAGTGGAAGAAAGAGATAGAGATAAGGAGGGAGAGAAAGAGGGACTGACAGAATAAAAGAGAGCGAGGGCAGAGAGAACAATGAAAGGGAGAACGAGAAAGAGTGACTGAGGGAAATGGAGGTGGAAAGAGAGGGGGAGGGTAGAAAGCAAAGAAGAGAGAAACAGCTTTTGGCTAGTGTTGTGTGCATGTTGCATGTCACAGTGCTGGTCGTCACCTGCAGCCAGAGTTCAGCGGTAATGGGGGCTGTCGCACACACACAACTAGTTCTATCCTGTCCCCTGTGGTCCAATCATCAACAGCTGTAGTTATGTTTGAGTCACACAGGAGGTCACAACCTCTCACTTACCAGTGAACTCGGCAGGGAGGGGGAATGATAAATACTGTACTGTGTGTGTGTGTGTGTGTGTGTGTGTGTGTGTGTGTGTGTGTGTGTGTGTGTGTGTGTGTGTGTGTGTGTGTGTGTGTGTGTGTGTGTGTGTGTGTGCGTACATTCGTGTGCATGCGTGAATTATTTTGTTCATTTGTGTGTGTGCCTTGCATAAGTCTACTTTGTTTTGTCTGTTTCATTATTTGGAGATTTCCAACACACTCCATGGGAACTCTCTCCACTTTCCATGAATCTTTTAAACGTTTTCTATATCTTTCTTTTAGTGGAACAACTCCCCCTTTCAAAGGCAGGCAGAATCAATGTTGCCTTTACTGTACTAAACATGTCGTGCTGAGGGGGAAATTTGGTAATTGGCTACATAAGATCGGAAACACTAATCCACACTGAGCTATTAGCGTAAAACCCACGCACACACACACGCCCACACGTCCCCTCTATCTGTGTAATATCAACAAAGTAAGATCTCCTCTCCATGCACGGTCCCGCTCTGTTTAGCACTGGTGACTGCCTCGCCCTGGCATCATATCCCAGGATACAGACACAAACACACACGTGTGACTAGTTCTATCCTGTCCCCTGTGGACCAGTCATCAACAGCTGCAGTTAGGATTGAGTCTCACAGGAGGTCTCAGGAGGTCTCCAACCTGGCCTCCAGCCTGGCCTCAAGGGTAAACGTAACATAGTAAACGAAAATACGTGAAGCTCAAATTAGTATGTTACGTTTGGTATGGTATGTATTCATTTGTGGATGGCCATCATCCAATTCTTATGAGATGTTACAAAATGCAATTCATATGATATGTTACGAACTACAATTTGGATGATATGTTTAAGAATTGCAATTTGTACAATATGCTAGGAATTTACAATATGTATGATATGTTACGAATTTGCAATACGTATGATATGTTACAATTATAATTTGTTGTGGTTAATATTAGCTTGGTGGCTAACATCAGCACCATCATCTCAGAAACCCTAGACCCACTCCAATTTGCATACTGCCCCAAAACATCTACAGATGACGCAATCTCAATCGCACTCCACACTGCCCTTTCCCATATGGACAAAAGAAACACCTATGTGAGAATGCTATTCACAGCTCAGCGTTCAACACCATAGTGCCCTCAAAGCTCATCACTAAGCTAAGGACCCTGGGACTAAACACCTCCCTCTGCAACTGGATCCTGGACTTTCTGATGGGACACCCCCAGGTGGTAAGGGTAGGCAACAACACTTCTGCCACGCTGATCCTAAACACTGTGGCCCCTCAGGGATGCGTACTTAGTCCCTTCATGTACTCCCTGTTCACCCAAGACTGCGTGGCCAAGCACGACTCCAACACCATCATTAAGTTTGCTGACGACACAACACTGATCACCGACAACAATGAGACAGCCTATAGGGAGGAGGTCAGAGACATGGCATTGTCGTGCCAGGGCAACAACCTCTCCCTCAACGTAAGCAAGACAAAGGAGATGATCGTGGACTACAGGAAAAGGAGGACCGAGCATGCCCCATTCACATCGACGGGGCTGTAGTGGGCAAGATTGAGAGTTTCTTGTTCCTTGGTATCAACATCACCAACAAACGATCATGGTCCAAACACACCAAGACAGTGGTGAAGAGGGCACTGTCCCCCTCAGGAGACTGAAAATATTTGTCATGGGTCCCCAGATCCTCAAAAGTTATACGTCTGGTATGGCAACTGCTCGGCATCCGACCGTAAGGTGCTACAGAGGGTAGTGCGTACGACCCAGTACATCACTGGGGCCAGGCTTCCTGCCATCCAGGACCTATATAATAGGCGGTGTCAGAGGAAGGCCCAAAATACTCCAGTCACCCAAGTCATAGACTGTTCTCTTCGAAACTGCACGGCAAGTGGTACCAGAACACCAAGTCTAGGTCCAAAAGTCTCCTTAATAACAGCTTCTACTCCTAAGCCATAAGACTGCTGAACAATGAATCAAATGGCCACCAGGATTATTTACAGTGAACCCCCCCCCCCCCCCCCTTGATTTTACACTGTTGCCAATTGGTGTTTGTTATGTTTATTATATATGCATAGTCACTTTACCCCCACCGACATGTACAAATTACCTCAACGAACCTGTACTCCCACACATTGACCCTGTATTTATTTGTATTTATGTATTTAACCTGTATTTAACAGTATACAGCCTCAGTATTGTTATTTTATTGTGTTACTTTTATTGAACTGCATTGTTGGATAAGGGCTTGTAAGTAAGCATTTCACTGTAAGGTCTACACATGTTGTATTCGTGCATGTGTCAAATAACATTTTATTTGATATCATACTAATGTGATTGTCTATGATTTTAGTACGTCTAGTCTATGAGACTGGGCTGCAACCTCTCACTTGCCAGTGATCTCAGCATGAAGGAGAATGATAAATACTGTACTACTGTGTGTGTGTGCGTGCGTGTGTGTGTGAGTTTGTGTGTGTGCGCTGCAACAAGCTCTCAGTCTCAGTTAGACGTTTGGTCCACGTTTCTCCAAATGTCAAATTTTGAAGTTGCTCTAACCATCAAATTTCGAAATGTTTGTTGACACCGCACTGCCTATCACTAGAATTGAACACGCGACCCTCCATGCAATCTCACAGCCAGACCCAAACCTGACTACAGACACTTGCTAGAAGACAGCGCTCTGTGGGTTACTCTTAATTAACCTAGCTGTGTGTGTGTGTGTGTGTGTGTGTGTGTGTGTATTTTCCTACTAGCACTGACTTTGCTAATACCTGAGGGAAAATTACTTGCTAAGATTGTGATATGTTGTTGTCTCACCCAGCTATCTTAAGATGAATGCACTAATTGTAAGTCACTCTGGTTAAGAGCATCTGCTAAAGTACTCAAATGTAAAAAATAAAATACAAAAAATGTGTGCATGTGTGCTCGCGAGTGTGTGTGCGAATGAAACGTGTTCGGGTTTGAGTCATTCTCTACACACCTGGTTCTGAGTACATGTGTTAGATATGTACAGATGTGTAAGGACAATTAAGATTGCTATACTTACTCTTACGGACTCAGACATGATGTAATTGAATCCATACTAATGATGTCAATGATGTCATCGTTTCAGTGCCTCTGGTTAGGTTGACTCAAAAGCTGATGTCGTTGATGCACAGCATATTATGTCATCAACTGGAAGCTTAGAATGTAATTATGTCAATGCTGGGGATATCATAGTCTGTCTATGGTTATCATCCTGATTGAAGGACCGTCAACCATGTATGATGTCATCTCCTGTGATGTCATGTCATTGGGAGCTAATGAGCCTAATGTTTCATAAGTACTGCGTGTCTGAGTGATGAGTTTTGCTAATAGCATCACACTAAATGTGATGAGTGAGAGAAAGAGGAGAGAGAGGGAAGGAAAGCATGGCAAAGAAAAAGACAGAGAAGAGACACAGACAATTGTTGTTGTTTTTTTAACACCCATGACCTCATTCCCAGAACCATCTTTTGGCCCTTGAAGCACATGGCCCTTAGCCATTGTGCCTAATTATCCCCCTCCTCCGCTCCACTCCTTCTCTGCTACTTAGCAGAAGAAAGATATCCCACTGGGCACAGACGTCAGTTCAACATCTAGTTTTGATTTACATTTGAGTTGTCAAACGATGTGAATTTGGATTTAGGTAAAACGTTAGGTGGAAAAAAAATACGAAATACACTTATGTTGATGACTTTTTGCAAGATCCAATCAGTTTTCCACATCGATTCAACATCACCACATAGATTTTGGGGGGGTTGTAATTGATTCAACCAGTTTTAGCCCAGTGGGATGGGTCTCTTTTGATACAGTCGCTATAGTTCTGATATTGTTCTATGAAAGCTTCCTGGATGTTACTAGAGGAAGGTGTCTCCAGTCTAAACATTGTCAGAGCCGGAGGGAGGAGGTGGATGTTTGTGTTGTCAGTGACGAGTCCATACAGGCCCTAACCTGGCGCTCTCTCTCTCTCTCTCTCTCTCTCTCTCTCTCTCTCTCTCTCTCTCTCTCTCTCTCTCTCTCTCTCTCTCTCTCTCTCTCTCTCTCTCTCTCTCTCTCTCTCTCTCTCTCTCTCTCTCTCTCTCTCTCTCTCTCTCTCTCTCTCTCTCTCTCTCTCTCTCTCTCTCTCTCTCTCTCTCTCTCATATATATACAGTGCCTTGCGAAAGTATTCGGCCCCCTTGAACTTTGCGACCTTTTGCCACATGTCAGGCTTCAAACATAAAGATATAAAACTGTATTTTTTTGTGAAGAATCAACAACAAGTGGGACACAATCATGAAATGGAACGACATTTATTGGATATTTCAAACTTTATTAACAAATAAAAACAGAAAAATTGGGCGTGCAAAATTATTCAGCCCCTTTACTTTCAGTGCAGCAAACTCTCTCCAGAAGTTCAGTGAGGATCTCTGAATGATCCAATGTTGACCTAAATGACTAAATTATGATAAATACAATCCACCTGTGTGTAATCAAGTCTCCGTATAAATGCACCTGCACTGTGATAGTCTCAGAGGTCCGTTAAAAGCGCAGAGAGCATCACGAAGAACAAGGAACACACCAGGCAAGTCCGAGATACTGTTGTGAAGAAGTTTAAAGCCGGATTTGGATACAAAAAGATTTCCCAAGCTTTAAACATCCCAAGGAGCATTGTGCAAGCGATAATATTGAAATGGAAGGAGTATCAGACCACTGCAAATCTACCAAGACCTGGCCGTCCCTCTAAACTTTCAGCTCATACAAGGAGAAGACTGATCAGAGATGCAGCCAAGAGGCCCATGATCACTCTGGATGAACTGCAGAGATCTACAGCTGAGGTGGGAGACTCTGTCCATAGGACAACAATCAGTCGTATATTGCACAAATCTGGCCTTTATGGAAGAGTGGCAAGAAGAAAGCCATTTCTTAAAGATATCCATAAAAAGTGTCGTTTAAAGTTTGCCACAAGCCACCTGGGAGACACACCAAACATGTGGAAGAAGGTGCTCTGGTCAGATGAAACCAAAATTGAACTTTTTGGCAACAATGCAAAACGTTATGTTTGGCGTAAAAGCAACACAGCTCATCACCCTGAACACACCATCCCCACTGTCAAACATGGTGGTGGCAGCATCATGGTTTGGGCCTGCTTTTCTTCAGCAGGGACAGGGAAGATGGTTAAAATTTATGGGAAGATGGATGGAGCCAAATACAGGACCATTCTGGAAGAAGACCTGAGACTGTCTTCCAACAAGACAATGATCCAAAACATAAAGCAAAATCTACAATGGAATGGTTCAAAAATAAACATATCCAGGTGTTAGAATGGCCAAGTCAAAGTCCAGACCTGAATCCAATCGAGAATCTGTGGAAAGAACTGAAAACTGCTGTTCACAAATCCAACTCTCAACGCTCTCCATCCAACCTCACTGAGCTCGAGCTGTTTTGCAAGGAGGAATGGGAAAAAATTCTCTCGATGTGCAAAACTGATAGAGACATACCCCAAGCGACTTACAGCTGTAATCACAGCAAAAGGTGGCGCTACAAAGTATTAACTTAAGGGGGCTGAATAATTTTGCACGCCCAATTTTTCAGTTTTTGATTTGTTAAAAAAAGTTTGAAATATCCAATAAATGTCGTTCCACTTCATGATTGTGTCCCACTTGTTGTTGATTCTTCACAAAAAAATACAGTTTTATATCTTTATGTTTGAAGCCTGACATGTGGCAAAAGGTCGCAAAGTTCAAGGGGGCCGAATACTTTCGCAAGGCACTGTGTATAGCTTTCGCTCTCTCTCTGCCACTGAGAGGTGACGGAGATGGAGACTGAACATTTCAGCAGAGAGAACCCATCCGTCACCCTGGCAACCGGTAGGTGGGGGGACCATATCCAGCAAGAACAGAGAACAAGACTGTCACTCAAACTCTCTCTCCTGCAGTCTCTCATGGAGAGGTGAGAGAGAGGTGCAAGAGAGCAAGAGTACACACAGGGCAGAGAGAACAGAGAAGACAGAGGACAGAGAGGTCAGCGGAAGAGAGGAGGTAGCTGGGAAGGATGGAGAACCGAGAGATTGAGGTGGGAGGAATCAATGGAGGAGAGGCAAAGGAGCCAGTAAGAGAGGAGAGAGAAAGAGGAAAGATGGAGAAAATAGAGATTGAGGTGAGAGGATTAATGAATAGGGGAAGTATGGAAATTAGAGAGGCAGAGGACTGAGAGGAGGTAAAGAGAGGAAACAAAGAGGGTAGAGGGAGACAGAGAGGAGAGATACAGTATGAATAAACAAATAGAGAAGAGGGATAGAGAGGAGAGTCTGAGCAAAGGAGTCGCCGTCCAGCCCAATGATTGGAAGAGCTAGAAGAAATTGCCATCATGCAGTATGATAGAAGAGGAGGATGGAGAAAACTATATATATGGAGGGATGATGAAGTGCAGGAGTGAACAAGTGAACGAGTGAGACATTGATGGAGCATGGCATGAAGGGGTGAATAATGAATAACACCCCTACTGAGAGGCAGACATTAAATGAGAGACATGATAGCTTTTAGATCAACACTAGTCTCTCACATTTAATAAGCAACTCTCTTTCTGAAGACCTCTTCCTCTGACAGCCTATAGAGACAGCACTTAACCTGGGTAGACCTCTCTGGATCACACAAATAAAAAATGAACAAAAGATAACTACGCCGTCTCTCAAATGATACCCTATTCCCTATAGAATGGCTTTTGACCTGAGCCCCTAGGGCCCAGTGCAATACTTGACCAAAGCCCATACCCTGGCCTACGGTCTAGTGTACTTCTTTTGACTAGAGCCCATACCCTGGCCTATAGTCTAGTATACTTATTTTGACCAGAGCCCCATGTGGATTGAAAGGGGATCGGCATTGAAAAAAACAAAGCTGTCAATGCTTATTCCTAGAAGGTCACAGAAACTGTGCATGAACCTGCCATCACGTAGCCCATCTCTACTTATCAGTTTCATGACTGAAGACATGACATTGACGGATGTCATGAGATGTCAAACCCAACAATGTCATCTGATGATCATGGAATTCTGCTCTCTCTCATTGTTTCCATCTCTGTCCAATGTAATATATTTATGTTGTTGGATTAGAAATCAGACATAATAAATATTACATCATGAATATGCATACTTGCGTGCCTGAGTGTGTGCATGCTTGCACGTATGTGTGCACTCTGAGACACAGATGTAGCACATGTAGACATTAACAGAGGCCATATCTTATGGGACAGGGATACCGTCTGCAGACGAGTCCATCTGAGATTCCAGTCTGCATTCCAATCTAATGGCCATTTAATTTCCTAATTCTATAATTCTATAATTCCATAATTCCGGCCCTCTCCAAGCCTCTTCGAAGGCCTTGGGAACAAATCCTAAAACCCAATCCTGACTGCGTCCTTGAGTGGGGAGCACAGCAACAGTCTGTGTGACTGTGTAATCCCCTATCCTGCTGTGTGGAGCTCAACAGGGGGAGCAGCGGAGGCCTGTTGCCCAGCACAAGAGCCTAATCCTGGGCAGACTAATCGCAGACAGACCCCACCTCCCTGGGTGTCCTATGGCAGACAAGAAGAGGGTGGAGCCAGTGGGGAGAGTGGGAATTCTATCAGGCTTCTGATCTTGGTGTAAAATCCAAATTGATATGAGAAAAGAGAGAAAGAGGCAGGGTATTGTACACAACAGTGTTTAAAGATGAAGAACAGTAGGCTCATTTTTACGTGTGACAAAATTGAATCTGCTGGGCATGATTAGGTCTGTGGCGGTCATGAAATTTAGTCAGCCGGTGATTGTCAAGCAAATAACTGTCGGTCTCACAGTAATTGACCGCAAGTTAGCATAAACACATTAAGCATCTCCTGGCTTCCACACATACAATCCACTGATAAAGACCTTTGGAACATCTACATTTTAAAAAGTCACAATAAATACATGATGTATTTTAGACAGGTCTAAAGAAGCATGACATGAAGAAAATGTGGTCTATTTCAGAAGAACAGAAGAGCATACTCTGACTTGTCCTGATGTTGGGTCCTGATCGGGCTATGCCAAATGGCTGTGGGCTACACTAGTTCATTTAGCAGACAAGATTTGCTTAGCATTCCGTGGCATTATTTTATAGTATGAAGAATACAATTGAACAAAGCGGAATAAAATAGAAAGGAAATTTCCTCCAAACAATTTGAGGGAGTGCGCACATATGGCTATTCGGTGATGAGAGGTTAACAATGAAATAGATATTCCTATAAGCTTAATTTAGAGTTATTAATGTAACTTTAGTTGTTCTACAAACATTGGGCTATATGTTTTGATTTTTAATAAATTGTAAGGCTGCATGATGCAACTCTAATGATGATTTGAAAAAAGTTGCTGGAAAGGCTTTGTTTTTTGCTCAGCCTGTACACACTACATCAGTCACTCATTCACAATTTGACAAGCACTTATAAATGTCTAGAATTTCACGTCGGCATTCCCTTTGTGTGGCCGTAATGCACCTCAGAAAAATCCATGCGTTTTGAGGCCAGTGGCCATAGAGTGCTCCCAATCACCTCTCACTCATGACTCTCCATCACTTGATCGGGTCTTTCTCACAGGCTACAAGTGAAGACATATCGGGGATGCAACTGCGAGCTTCCTTATCCAATTCCGAGGCGCATATTGAAGATATTGGAAGAACTGTCCACATTTACTTTTTGTCAGCCAACAAGATGAGCAGGCCTAAAGAACAGCACTAGCCTATGTGAATCTACTATCCCCCATAGTCAGGGTTGGGGAGTAACAGATTAAATGTAATTTTATACATGTAAGGGATTACAAAAAACGGTAACTGTAATCTGTTACGTTACCAGCAAAAATATTGTAATCAGATTACAGATACTTTTGAAACACTAGAAAGGATGTTTTCAAAAAAACATCTTTGATACTTCACTGTTTTCTCAATGACATTCAAATCAGCATTCAAAAAAGTTGCAAGTTTAAGTTTGTTCCACCTGAGTGGGTCTGACCACAAGTCAGAGACCACTATGATGACACACAAAATGTGTTTGATGGATCGCGGGAAAAAATAAGGAATAGGCTTTTGTAGGCTACAGTCCAAGCTATTTCTTCCAATGGTGCGACTGCTGTCGGCATCTAAAGATAATCCAATTTGAATAAACACTTGGAGGTAAGGATGACAGCAGTGGTGTAGTCTACGACGATACGGATATCACTTATTTATGATATCTACAGTTGAAGTTGGAAGTTTACATACACTTAGGATGGAGTCATTAAAAATAGTTTTTCAACCACTCCACAAATTTCTTGTTAAGAAACTATAGTTTTAGCAAGTCAATTAGGACATCTACTTTGTGCATGACACAAGTAATTTTTCCAACAAATATTTACAGACAGATTATTTCACTCATAATTCACTGTATCACAATTCCAGTGGGTCAGAAGTTAACATACACAAAGTTGACTGTGCCTTTAAACAGCTTGGAAAATTCCAGAAAATCAATGTTGTGGCTTTAGAAGCTTCTGATAGGCTAATTGACATCATTTGAGTCAATTGGAGGTGTACCTATGGATGTATTTTAAGGCCTACCTTCAAACTCAGTACCTCTTTGCTTGATATCATGGGAAAATCAAAAGAAATCAGCCAAGACCTCATTAAAAAAGTTGAAGACCTTCACAAGTCTGGATCATCCTTGTTAGCAATTTATAAATGCCTGAAGGTACCACGTTCATCTGTGCAAACAATAGTATGCAAGTATAAACACCATGGGACCATGCATCTGTCATACCGCTGAGGAAGGAGACGAGTTCTGTCTCCTAGAGATGAACGTTCTTTGGTGTGAAAAGTGCAAATCAATCCCAGAACAGGACCTTGTGAAGATGCTGGAGGAAACAGTTACAAAAGTATCTGTATCCACAGTAAAACATGTCCTATATCGACATAACCTGAAAGACCGCTCAGCAAGGAAGAAGCCACTGCTCCAAAACCACCATAAAAAAAGCCAGACTACAGTTTGCAACTGCACATGGGGACAATAATCATACTTTTTGGAGAAATGTTCTCTGGTCTGACGAAACAAAAATAGAACTGTTTGGCCATAATGACTATCATTATGTTTGGAGGAAAAATGGAGAGGCTTGCAAGCCGAAGAACACCATCCCAACCGTGAAGCACGGGGGTGGCAGCATCATGTTGTGGGGGTGCTTTTCTGCAGGAGGGACTGGTGCACTTTACAAAATAGATGGCATCATGAGGGAGGAAAATTACGTGGATATATTGAAGCAACATCTCAAGACATCAGTCAGGAAGTTAAAGCTTGGTTGCGAATGTGTCCTCCAAACGGACAATGACCCCAAGCATACTTCCAAAGTTGTTACAAAATGGCTTAAGGACAACAAAGTCAAGGTATTGGAGTGGCCATCACAAAGCCCTGACCTCAATCCAATAGAACATTTGTGGGCAGAACTGAAAAAGCGTGTGCGAGCAAGGAGGCTCCAAACCTGATTCAGTTACACCAGCTCTGTCAGGAGGACTGGGCCCAAATTCACCCAACTTATTGTGGGAAGCTTGTGGAAGGCTACCTGAAACGTTTGACCCAAGTTAAACAATTTAAAGGCAATGCTATCAAATACTAATTCAGTGTATGTAAACTTCTGATCCACTGGGAATGTGATGAAAGAAATAAAAACTGAAATAAATCATTCTCTCTACCATTATTCTGGCATTTCACATTCTTAAAATAAAGTGGTGATCCTAACTGACCTTAGACAGGGAATTTTTACTAGGATTAATTGTCAGGAATTGTGAAAAACTGAGTTTAAATGTATTTGGCTGAGGTGTTTGTAGAATACCTGCTGTTAACTTTTAAATGATTGGAATGAATTATCCAAAGAGAGTGTAAAGATTTTCAAACTTCTGACTTCAACTGTATATAGCGCATTGATGTGAAACACGCTGCTGTTCTCTCAATTAGCCATTTGCGCCTTATGGATTGTGGTTGCTGTGGATGGCTGTTCAGAAATCTAAATGTGTATTTGAACCCATTAATGGTTGAATTCGAGAAGTTTAAGCTGCCTATCAATAATTGTTTTTGAAACTAGTGGATAGCCAGTTAAAAATGCCCTCTTGCAACAGCTGCGTAGTGTAGATCCAAGCCTAATGGAATAAAAGTGGGGCTTTAATTGCTCAATCTAATTCACGCTGATAAAAAAAAGTCATAGGTCTAATGGACACATGCTCAAACTTGCATACTTTTGATAGACTTAAAAGGAACAATCTGTAGTTGCTACATTCATAAATGATAAAAATACACACACACACACTGTTCAAAAGTTTGCGGTCACTTAGAAATGTCCTTGTTTTTGAAAGAAAAGCACATTAATTCCATTTAAATAACAGCAAATTAATCAGAAATACAGTGTAGACATTGTTATTCAACGGTAGTTTGAGAAACAGATGCCTCAAAAGTTCTCAACTGGCAGCTTTATTAAATAGTACCCGCAAAACACCAGTTCAACGTCAACAGTGAAGAGGCGAGTCTGGAATGCTGGCCTTTTAGGCAGAGTTCCTCTGTGCAGTCTGGGTTATTTTGCCCATCTTAATCTTTTATTTTTATTGGCCAGTCTGAGATATGGCTTTTTCTTAGGAACTATTCCCAGAAGGCCAGCATCCCAGAGTCGCCTCTTCACGGTTGACATTGAGACTGGTGTTTTGTGGGTAATATCTAATGAAGCTGCCAGTTGAGGACTTGTAAGGCGTCTGTTTCTCAAACTAGACACTCTAACATACTTGTTCTCTTGCTCAGTTGTGCACCGGGGCCTCCCACTCCTCTTTCTATTCCTCTTTCTGTTCTGTGAAGGGAGTAGTACACAGCGTTGTACGAGATCTTCAGGTTCTTGGCAATATCTCGCAAAGAAGAGCCTTCATTTCTCAGAACAAGAATAGACTGATGAGTTTCAGAAGAAAGATCTTTGTTTCCCACAAATGCTGAAGCTCCAGATACTCAACTAGTCTGTTGAAGGACAGTTTTATTGCTTCTTTGATCAGAACAACAGTTTTCAGCTGTGCTAACATGATTGCAAAAGGGTTTACAAATGATCAATTAGCCTTTTAAAATGATAAACTTGGATTAGCTAACACAAAGTGCCATTGGAACACAGGTGTGATGGTTGCTGACAATGGGCCTCTGTACGCCTATGTTGATATTCCATAAAAAAATGTAAATGTTTCCAGCTACAATAGTCATTTACAACATTAACAATGTCTACACTGTATTTATGATCAATTTGATGTTATTTTAATAGATAGAAATGTCCTTGTTTTTGAAAGAAAAACACATTTTTTAAGTGACCCCAAACTTTTGAACGGTAGTGTGTGTGTGTGTGTGTATGTGTGTGTGTGTGTGTGTGTGTGTGTGTGTGTGTGTGTGTGTGTGTGTGTGTGTGTGTGTACGTGTTTAATATTTATGCAGGTGCAACCCAACAGGCAGAAAATGTACTTGGCAGCAACTAAAGATGAAATATAAAAATATACTTCAAACAGGTAAGGTACAATTTCATTACAAGCTATTGTGGTGTTGTTTATCCACCCTACCTAATTAAACAGCATTCAGTGGTTACATTCAACACGTGATATATTTAAGTGGTAACTGAACATTTTTAAGCAAAAAAAGTACATTTTTCAGCCTTCCCAACACTGCCAGTATTTAATAGTGTCTATTTGAAAGTAACACCTAAATTCGTTTATACATACTATTCTTACTGGAGATATTTGGCCATATTTTCAACTTATTTTCAACTTGGCACACTGATTGTCTTGTAGCGGTACAATTCTTTGTAATTGACTGCTGTTACTTTTTCAGATTCTAAGTTGTCCTTCAGACATGATCATCTATTTTAAGGTGACTCAGAGTTATATATTTGAAACATTTGATGTGGCCTGCACACCTTTGTAAAAACAAAATTCAAATTAGGTGGGGCACTTTTCTGGATAAAGGTATAATTCATCTGTCTGATCTTAATCTTCTACCAGTTACTGATGGTGTAATCTGTTGGTGGAGCCTTCTGCTATAACAAACCTCCATGCAGGTAGGTGTTAGTACTCTTAATACTCCAGATATTTCATAATGGGTTAGAGTAGAACACCAAAATTGTACATTTTCATCACAGGAAGATGATGAAGACAGCTTGTCAGCTGCCACAGAGAGGGACGTTACAGAGAGGGACGTTACAGAGAGGAAAGTTACAGAGAGGGACGTTACAGAGAGGGAAGTTACAGAGAGGGACGTTACAGAGAGGGACGTTACAGAGGGAAGTTACAGAGAGGGAAGTTACAGAGAGGGACGTTACAGAGAGGGACGTTACAGAGAGGGACGTTACAGAGAGGGACGTTACAGAGGGACGTTACAGAGAGGGAAGTTACAGAGAGGAACATTACAGAGAGGGACGTTACAGAGAGGGAAGTTACAGAGAGGGACGTTACAGAGAGGGACGTTACAGAGAGGGAAGTTACAGAGAGTGACGTTACAGAGAGGGACGTTACAGAGAGGGACGTTACAGAGAGGGGACGTTACAGAGAGGGACGTTACAGAGAGACCTATTGAGGTTCACACCTTAAAAATAACATCTAGCAGTTGATGATAGTGTTGCACCATAATAAAACTTGCACTTTATTTTTCTCTGGCAGATCAATGCTGGAAATTACGAGGAAGAGGGTCCATCCACCTCCACAGCACAACTTACCTCAGTAAGATGTTGTTCAGCATTGGCCCATGAAACTAAGTAGACCTGGCACTATGAAATGAAATGTCTTTTTTTTTGTTCCTATAGCTCCCTGTGAAACAGCTGTACAAGGTGTACTTAGAGAAACACATTGAAGAATGTCATTTAGACATTGACCACATAAGGCTGCAGATGCAAAAGATAAAATAGAAATACAACTGCTAGAACATCACTTAAAAGGTGGGTGAGGTGCCCACAGGTAGAACATCACTTAAAGGTGGGTGAGGTGCCCTCAGGTAGAACATCACTTAAAGGTGGGTGAGGTGCCCACAGGTAGAACATCACTTAAAGGTGGGTGAGGTGCCCACAGGTAGAACATCACTTAAAGGTGGGTGAGGTGCCCTCAGGTAGAACATCACTTAAAGGTGGGTGAGGTGCCCACAGGTAGAACATCACTTAAAGGTGGGTGAGGTGCCCTCAGGTGGATGATTTTACTTGTTTGAACAACATAACCAATATGAACGACTGTACTGATTTGTACTTGCAGGAAATAAAGAAGACTTCATAAAAAGAAAGGCATATTGTCTCTATTTGACACTGGGGAGGTAATAGGTCAATCAGAAATGATGGTAGCATATTATGTCTCTGACTGTTCTTCCATCTCTGTTTAGGGCCAAATAGCATTCTAGTTTGCTCAGTTTTTTTTGTTAATTCTATCTAATGTGTCATGTAATTATCTTTTTGTTTTCTAATGATTTGGTTGGGTCTAATTGTGTTGCTGTCTTGGAGTTCTGTGGGGTCTGTGAACAAAACCCCAGGACCAGCTTGCTTAGGGGACTCTCTCTCTGTTTTTTTTTCTCTCTCTCTCTTTCTTTCTCTCTCTCTCTCTCTCTGTGTGTGTGCTGAAAACACTACTCTCTGGCAATCCTCAAATCCATCAAGACTTTTGTCTCTGTGCTCTGATCAGCTTGGAGTCTCTCCCAGACAAGCCAATACTCTTTACTCTCTGTCCAGTGAACAGAACATTGGTCAAGGCCTGACGCCTACAGCGCTGTGCCAGAGAGGTCTGTCTGTACTGCCTGTACTCTGCAGTCACTTCTCTCCACAAAGAGAACTCTTGTTTTCCTCTGCTCTCTCTGGTTGTTCCCCCTCTTCTCTATGAGGGCTGAGGGGTGCAGACTCATCGATTCCGCAGAGGGGAGAAGACAGAGAGGCGCCTGGGGGAAACATTGGAACACTGGTCGGGTCAGGAGGATGACGAGAGCCTGGCAGGGGCACAAATCCCTCATAGCTGACCCCCATGCCTCTACCCCTGTACCCCTGCCATCACCAGCTCCCAGCCATTACGTTGACCAATACGGTGTGACAGCTAGTCCTCACGAATGTGGACCCTCCCAGAATCATGTGTCAAGTAATTATCTTTTTGTTTTCACATGATTTGGTTGGGTCTAATTGTGTCGCTGTCCTGGAGTTCTGTGGGGTCTTTTGGTGTTTGTAAACAAAGTCCCAGGACCAGCTTGCTTAAGTGACTCTTCTCCAGGTTCATCTCTCTCTCTCATCTTCCCCCAAATCCCAGTGCTGAAAACACTACTCCCTGACAATCCTCAAATCCATCAAGACTTTTGTCTCTGTGCTCTGATCAGCTTGGAGTCTCTCCCAGACAAACCAATACTCTTTACTCTCTGTCCAGTGAACAGAACATTGGTCAAGGCCTGATGCCTACAGCGCTCTGCCAGAGGTCTGTCTGTACCCTTCAGACACTTTTCTCCACAAAGAGAACTCTTGTTTTCCTCTGCTCTCTCTGGTTGTTCCCCCTCTTCTCTATAAGGGTTGAGGGGTGCAGACTCATCGATTCCGCAGAGGGGAGAAGACAGAGAGGCGCCTGGGGGAAACATTGGAACACTGGTCGGGTCAGGAGGATGACGAGAGCCTGGCAGGGGCACAAACCCCTCATAGCTGAGCCCCATGCCTCTACCCCTGTACCCCTGCCATCAACACCTCCCGGCCATTACGCTGACCAATGCTGTGTGACAGCTAGTCTTCACAAATGAGGACCCCCCCCCAGAATCTGTTATCCTAAGCTGTCTTGGACTCTGCCCATTCTCTTGTCTGACAGGGTAGGCATTGTGTGGTGTAGTATAGCTTTCTGTAGTAGTTGCTGTGCATCTCACGAGTGGGTGCTACACATTAGTAAAGGATGGAGTAAAATACCTAGAAGTGCTTTGAGACTATAAATTCAACCCATTATCAACACGCTTAGAATGATGTCATAGACTCAGTCACAGATACACAAAAGGAAGGAGTGAGTCTACTGCAGTCAAACCAAGGCCAAGGGCATCAATAAGGAGGAGAAAATGGCTGCCCTTGGAAGAGGGGAATTCAAGTGAGAAAGTCAAAGTCCATTTAGAAAGCACTAGGCCGGGAATTGTGCTGCCTGGAGAAGACTTAGTGATGGGGAAAATCTCTCTCTGAGGTCACCTCTAGGACTGTGTCCCAAAATGGCACCCTGCACAGGAATCCATGTGTATTTGTGTGGTTGTAAAATGGTTGTGCAGTTCTGTCTGTCAGAAAAGCAGTGATATTTGTATGGTCGTAAAATGAAATGATTGTGGTGGTGGTTGTGTTTGGGAAAGTAGCACTCATTCTGATTAAATTGGTTACTTCCTATGACAATGTCAAGCTTATTCACAACACATAGAGCAATCTGTAAGACTGTACATGGCACAGTATTTACAAGTATAGATCTAGATGAATGTGCTAAATGCCAATGTGACATTGTAGTACAAAACATTGTATGTCAAGCTTGAAATTACTGAAAACGTAAATCTATGAATATGGATCAGATAATGATCATAGCGTACAATATGCGCCACCCAGTTCGATTCATTTCTTTATGACATTCATATCAACGCTGTTCCTAAAACCTAGTGACACTGTCAGGTGATGATGTGGCCAAATAGAGCTGTCGGCAGCAATGACACAACTGTGAATCTGCCTTCTTCTGCTATTTTCAACACGCTATATGGAAAGAGCGAGGAGAGCCCTGTCATGTTGAGATGGGGAGAGTGAGAGAGGAGAGTAAGAAAGAAAGAAGGAGAGTGAAAGAGAGAGCGAGAGAGAAAGTGAAAGAGAGAGAGAGAGAGAGAGGGAAGGATAGAGAAAGAAAGAAAAAAGAAAGAACGTGAAAGAGAGAGAAATGTTGTACTTTAACCATTTGTACATCGTTACAAACACTTAAATACATAATATGGCATTTGTAATGTCTTTATTATTTTGTAACTTCTGTGAGTGTGATGTTTACTGTTCATTTGTATTGTTTATTTCACTTTTGTATATGATCTACTTCACTTGCTTTGGCAATGAAGCCCCTTAGAGAGAGAGAGAGAGAGTCGTGTTGTGTAATCAGCATTTTTGCCTCTCCTTTTTTACAGGGAGACTGACAGACAGACACACACACACACACACACACTAACACACACACACTGAGATAGGGAAGTGGCAGTGAGCTGGGTTCAGAATGCTGATGCAGGGAGGAATAACAGGGTTGTAACTGTGATAGACATGCTAACCGTCAAAACAATATATTTCAACAAGCCTCACCAACCATTACTTAAATGCTGACAGAGAGATACATTAGACAGATAGACAGACACAATGCATGTGCACAAGCAATCGAGGGAGTGTGGCTCTGTTTTTGTGCTCAAATCTTTCAAATGTCAGACATGCACTCCTCTGGCCCAACCAATAGCCCCAGAAGTCCAGAGCTTTAAAACTCCTGAGAGAGCATCTCAATCCAATGACTGTGTTCTCACCCTGCCTGTGTCCTCCGTTACAACAGCAAGGACCTTTTCATGGATAGCTATTGTTTTAATTACAGTCTCTGTCCTCTTCTCCCCCAAGCCATTAGACTGCTGAACAGCTAATCAAATGGCTACCTGGACTATTTGCATTGACCCCCCCCCCCCTTTTTTTTACGCTGCTGCTACTTGCTGTTTATTATCTATTATCTATGCATAGTCCCTTTACCCCTACCTACATGTACATATTACCTTGACTAACCTGTAGCCCCGCACATTGACTCGGTACCGGTACCCTTGTATATAGCCTCGTTATTGTTATTTTATTGATGCTCTTTCATTTTTTTGTTTAGTAAATATTTTTCTTAACTTATTTTTCTTAAAACTTCATTGTTGGTTAAGGGCTTGTAAGTAAGCATTTCACGGTAAGTCTACACCTGTTGTATTCGGCGCATGTGACAAATCTAATTTGATTTGATTTCTTTATTTTCCATCTGTGCCTCCTTCCCTTGTTCTCTCCTTCCCTCCCTCCTCCCCTCCTCTCTCTCTCTCTATGGTTAAATGAAAACAATCAGAAGTAAAAGTGCCTCCCTCTCTCCCTCTGCTCCTTAATATTCTGGAAACATGCCCCAACTTGTGTGTCTCAAACTTGCTAAAATCAGTTCCAATGGCATCAATAGAGATCGCCAACTTGTAGTCCTAAACACTGGAGATGAATTACCTCTGGTTCGTTCAGCCATTTCTATGGCGAAAATTAATGGGAAAAGGATAGCGTTTTGGGAGGAATGCCAAAAATAAGGTCTGAAGGGCCTTCCGAGTGGCGCAGCAGTAGAAGGCACTGCATTGCAGTGTTGTGGTATCACTACAACCTGGGGTGCGATCCCATAAATAGGCGCACAATTGGCCCATCGTCGTCCGGGTTAGGAGAGGGTTTGACCGGGGGGGCTTTACTTGGCTCATCAAGCTTTAGTGACTCAGTCGTCAGTCGAAAGGTGTTTCTTCCGACACATTGGTGCAGCTTGACTTAACCTTAGCCTTTCCCAAGCCCGTTGGGAAGTTGCAGCGATGAGACAAGATCGTAATCACGTTAAAGGGGGTAAAAAATTCAACAAAAAGGTCTGAGGTTAACACAGGCTTAGGGGATATTTTACGTTAAGCTCTATGAGATAGTATCAGTCAGTTAACAAGGCTGTTACAATAAAGCTGTTTACCACAGCCTTATTTTTGGTGTTTATTCAAAAACCCGACAAAGATTCCATTCATTTCCCCATAGGCTTTTTATAACGAACCATGGCATAGTTATTTTTATTTCACCTTTATTTAACCAGGTAGGCTAGTTGAGAACAAGTTCTCATTTGCAACTGCAACCTGGCCAAGATAAAGCATAGCAGTTTGACATATACAACACCACAGAGTTACAATGGAATAAATAAAACATACAGTCAGTAATACAGTAGAAGAAAAAAATCTATATACAGTAAGTGCAAATGAGGTAAGAAAGGATTTAAGGCAATAAATAGGCCATGGTGGCGAAGCAATAACAATATTGCAATTAAACACTGGAATGGTAGTTGTGCAGAAGATGAATGTGCAAGTAGAGAAACTGGGGTGCAAAGGAGCAAGATAAATAAATAAATAAATACAGTATGGGGATGAGGTAGTTGGATGGGCTGTTTACAGATTGGCCAATTACAGGTGCAGTGATCTGCTCTGACAGCTGGTGCTTAAAGCTAGTGAGGGAGATATGGGTCTCCAGCTTCAGTCATTTTTGCAGTTCGTTCCAGTCATTGGCATCAGAGAACTGGAAGGAAAGGCGGCCAAAGTATGAATTGGCTTTGGAGGTGACCAGTGAGATATACCTGCTGGAGCGCGTGCTACGTGTGGGTGCTGCTATGGTGACCTGTGAGCTGAGGTAAGGCGGAGCTTTACCTAGCAGGAACTTGTAGATGACCTGGAGCCAATGGGGTTGGCGACGAGAGTGAATCGAGGGCCAGCCAACGAGAGCGTACAGGTCACAGTGGTTGGGTAGTATATGGGGCTTTGGTGACAAAACGGATGGCACTGTGATAGACTGCATCCAATTTGTTGAGTAGAGTATTGGAGGCTATTTTGTAAATGACATCGCCGAAGTCGGAGATCGGTAGGATGGTCAGTTTTACGAGGGTATGTTTGGCAGCATGAGTGAAGGATACTTTGTTGCGAAATAGGAAGCCAATTCTAGATTTAATTTTGGATTGGAGATGCTTAATGTGAGTCTGGAAGGAGGGTTTCAGTCTAACCAGACACCTAGGTATTTGTAGTTATCCACATATTCTAAGTCAGAGCCGTCCTGAGTAGTGATGCTGGACGGGTGGGCAGGTGCGGGCAGTGATCGGTTGAAGAGCATGCATTTAGTTTTACTTGCATTTAAGAGCGGTTGGAGGCCAGGGAAGAAGAGTTGTATGGCATTGAAGCTCGTCTGGAGGTTAGTTAACACAGTGTCCAACAAAGGGCCAGAAGTATACAGAATGGTATCGTCTGCGTAGAGGTGGATCAGAGAATCACCAGCAGCAGGAGCGACATCATTGATGTATACAGAGAAGAGAGTCGGCCCGAGAATTGAACCCTTCGGCACCCCCATAGAGACTGCCAGAGGTCCGGACAACAGGCCCTCCAATTTGACACACTGAATTCTATCAGAGAAGTAGTTGGTAGACCAGGCGAGGCAATCATTTGAGAAACCAAGACTGTTGAGTCTGCCAATAAGAACGTGGTGATTGACAGAGACTAAAGCCTAGGCCAGGTCGATGAATACGGCTGCACAGTAATGTCTCTTATCGATGGCGGTTATGATATCATTTAGGACCTTGAGCGTGGCTGAGGTGCACCCATGACCAGCTCTGAAACCAGATTGCATAGCGGAGAAGGTACGGTGGGATTCGAAATGGTCGGTAATCTGTTAACTTGGCTTTCGAAGACCTTAGAAAGGCAGGGTAGGATAGATATAGGTCTGTAGCAGTTTGGGTCTTAGAAAGAGGGGGTCCAGATTGTCTAGCCCAGCTGATTTGTAGGGTTGTCCAGATTTTGCAGCTCTTTCAGAACTTATCTGGATTTGGGTGAAGTAGAAATCGGGGAGGCTTGGGTGAGGGTGAGTTGCTGTGGGGAGTGCAGGGCTGTTGACCGGGGTAGGGGTAGCCAGGTGGAACGCATGGACAGCCGTAGAAAAATGCTTATTGAAATTCTCAATTATAGTTGATTTATCAGTGGTGACAGTGTTTCCTAGCCTCAGTGCAGTGGGCAGCTGGGAGGAGGTGCTCATATTCTCCATGGACTTTACAGTGTCCCAAAAACATTTTTGAGTTTGTGCTATAGGATTCACATTTCTGCTTGAAAAAGCTAGCCTTAGTTTTCCTAACTTCCCTGAAAAGTTGTATATCACGGGGGCTATTCAATGCTAATGCAGAATGCCACAGGATGTTTTTGTGCTGGTCAAGGGCAGACAGGTCTGGAGAGAACCAAGGGCTATATCTGTTCCTGGTTCTAAATGTTTTGAAAGGGGCATGCTTATTTAAGATGGTGAGGAAGGCACTTTTAAAGAATGATCAGGCATCCTCTACTGACCGGATGAGGTCAATATCCTTCCAGGATACCCGGACCAGGTCGATTAGAAAGGCCTGCTCGCTGAAGTGTTTTAGGGAGCGTTTGATAGTCATGAGGGGTGGATGCAGGCAATGAGGCAGTGATCGCTGAGATCTTGGTTGAAAACAGCAGAGGTGTATTTGGGGGGCAAGTTGGTTAGGATGATATCTATGAGGGTGCCCATCTTAATAGATTTGGGGTTGTTCCTGGTAGGTTCATTGATAATTTGTGTGAGATTGAGGGCATCAAGCCCCCTAGATTGTAGGATGGCCGGGGTGTTAAGCATGTCCCAGTTTAGGTCACCTAGCAGCACGAGCTCTGAAGATAGATGAGGGGCAATCAGTTCACATATGGTGTCCAGGGCACAGCTGGGGGCAGAGGGTGGCTTATAGCAAGTGGCAACGGTGAGAGACTTGTTTCTGGAAAGGTGGATTTTTAAAAGTAGACACTTGAATTGTTTGGGAACAGACCTGGATAGTAAGACAGAACTCTGCAGGCTATATCTGCAGTAGATTGCAACTGCACCCCCCTTTGACAGTTCTATCTTGTCGGAAAACGTTATAGTTAGGAATAGAAATGTCAGGAGTTTTGGTAGTCTTCCTGAGCCAGGATTCAGACACTGCTAGGACATCCGGGTTGGCAGACTGTGCTAGGGCAGTGAATAAAACAAACTTAGGGAGGAGGCTTCTAATGTTAACATGCATGAAACCAAGGCTTTTACGGTTACAGAAGTCAACAAATGATAGCGCCTGGGGAATGGGAGTGGAGCTAGGCACTGCAGGGCCTGGGTTAACCTCCACATCACCAGAGGAACAGAGGAGTAGGATAAGGGTACGGCTAAAGGCTAAAAGAACTGGACGCCTAGTACGTTCAGAACAGAGAGTAAAAGGAACAGATTTCTGGGCACAGTAGAAAAGATTCAAGGCATAATGTACAGACAAAGGTATGGTAGGATGTGAATACATTGGGGGTAAACCTGTGCATAGAGTGACGATGAAAGAGTTATTGTCTCTAGGAATATCATTTAAACCAGGTGATGTCACCGAATGTGTTGGAGGTGGAATTAAAGTGTTCACTAGAGGCTCTAAAGTGAAATAAGGCAATAAATACTAACCAAAACAGCAATGGACAAGGCATATTGACGTTAGGGAGAGGCATGCGTAGCCGAGTAATCACCGGAGTCCAGTGAGTGGCTTCGGGCAGCTAAAGGGCCGGGGCTAGCAGCAGAGCCTTAGAACGACATCGCGACGGAAGAAAGTTTGTTGTGGCCCCCTCGTGCTGAGTATGTCGGCAGACGGATCAGCAGGGCTCCGGGTGGTAAACCAGGCCAACTGGCAAATAGGAATAGTGGCCGAAGTATTTGTCCGAAGGGCCTCTTAAGCCAACAGTCCGGTGTGCTCTAGACAGCTAACGTTAGCGGGCCGCAGCTAGCGGTGCCACAGAGCCAGTTTGAGTACCCCCTCGAGCAGATTTCGTCAGTAGTCCAGTTGTGAAGGATCAACAGGGTTCCGTGCCCCGTACCTGCAGTAGAAGGGGGTCAAGGCCAGTTGGCAAAAAGGTGTCATAGCCTAGGAGTGGCTGTTGGGCTTCTTCTGCTAGCCGGGATATGGGCCTAGCTCCAGGCTAATTGATGCTAGCTTTGGGACAGGGACGTGATGTTAAACCAGGAATAGTCACTCAGGTTGCAGCTAGCTAGCTGTGGTAATCCAGGTGAAAAGGTTCCGAGCTTGCGGTAGGAATCCAGGGATATGGAGAGAAGATAGGTCCGGTATGCTCTGTTTTGAATAGCGTTGTACAAACTGGCTAGAGCTTTCCAAGCTAAAGGTTAGCTGATGACCGCTAGCAGTGGTTAGATGACTAATTAGCTAGTAGCTAGTTAGCTGGTTAGCTTCTGTTGGGGAATACCGGTTCGGAGGTGGATAAGAATACTTTAGAAGAGACAGATCCACACTACATTGGATTAGGTGGGTTGCATGAGAGTATTTAGAAGTTGAGGTTTGGAAAAATATAAAAGATATGCAAAGAAAAAAGAAAAATATAAAACAAGATATATACAAGACGAAGAACAAAGATGTCTGACTGCTACGCCATCTTTGTTTTGATCTGTTACAGTGCATTCGGAAAGTATTCAGACCTCTTCCCTTTTTTCTAATTATTTTACATTACCAACTTGTTCTAAAATGGATTCAATTCAATGTTTTCCTCAGCAATCTACTCACAATGCCCCATGATGACAAAGCAAAAACAGAAATACCTTAATTACATAACTATTCAGAGCCTTTGCTATGAGACTTGAGCTCTGGTGCATTCTGTTTCCATTGCTCATCCTTGAGATGTTTCTACAACTTGATTGGAGTCCACCTGTGGTAAATACAATTGATTGGACATGATTTGGAAAGGTACACACCTGTCTATATAAGGTCCCATAGTTGACAGTGCATGTCAGAGCAAAAACCAAGCCATGAGGTTGAAGGAATTGTACGTAGAGCTCCGAGACAGGACTGTGTCGAGGCACAGATCTGGAGAAGGGTACCAAAAAAATGTCTGCAGCACTGAAGGTCTCCAAGAACACAGAATCCCCCATCATTCTTAAATGAAAGAAGTTTGGAACCACCAAACCGCCTGGCAAAACGGAGCAATCGGGGGAGAAGGGCCTTGGTCAGGGAGGTGACCAAGAACCTGATCAAACATCTCTGGAGAGACCTGAAAATACAGTTGAAGTCGGAAGTTTACAAGCACCTTAGACAAATACATTTAAACTCAGTTTTTCACAATTCCTCACATTTAACCCTCGTAAATATTCTCTGTCTTAGGTCAGTTAGGAACACCACTTTATTTGAAGAATGTGAAATGTCAGAATAATAGTAGAGAGAATGATTTAATTCAGCTTTTATTTCTTTCATCACATTCCCAGTGGGTCAGAAGTTTACATACACTCAATTAGTATTTGGTAGCATTGCCTTTAAATTATTTAACTTGGGTCAAACGTTACGCATAGCCTTCCACAAGCTTCCCAAAATAAGTTGGGTGAAATTTGGCCCACTCCTCCTGACAGGGCTGGTGTAACTGAGTCTGGGTTGTAGGCCTCCTTGCTCGCACACGCTTTTTCAGTTCTGCCCACAAATGTTCTATAGGAATTGAGGTCAGGGCTTTGTCATGGCCACTCCAATACCTTGACTTTGTTGTCCTTAAGCCATTTTGCCACAACTCTGGAAGTATGCTTGGGGTCATTGTCCATTTGGAAGACCCATTAGCGACCAAGCTTTAACTTCCTGTCTGATGTCTTGAGATGTTGCTTCAATATATCCCCAACATTTTCCTACCTCATGATGCCATCTATTTTGTGAAGTGCACCAGTCCCTCCTGCAGCAAAACACCCCCACAACATGATGCTGCCAACCCCATGCTTCACGGATGGGATGGTGTTCTTCGGCTTGCAAGCCTCCCATTTTTCCTCCAAACATAACATTGGTCATTATGGCCAAACAGTTTTATTTTTGTTTCATCAGACCAGAGGACATTTCTCCAAAAAGTATGATCATTGTCCTCATGCAAACCGTAGTCTGGTTTTGGAGCAGTGGCATCTACCTTGCTGATCGGCCTTTCAGGTTATGTCGATATAGGACTCGTTTTACTGTGGATGTAGACATTTTTGGACCGGTTTCCTCCAGCATCTTCACAAGGTCCTTTGCTGTTGTTCTGGGATTGATTTGCACTTTTCGCACCAAAGTATGTTCATTTCGCGTCTCCTTCCAGAGTGGTATGATGGCTGCGTGGTCCCATGGTTTTATACTTGCGTATTATTGTTTGTACAGATGAACGTGGGATGAACGTGGGACCTTCAGGCGTTTGGAAATTGCTCCCAAGGATGAATCAGACTTGTGGAGGTCAACAATTTTTTCCCTGAGGTCTTTCCGGATTTCATTTGATTTTCCAATGATGTCAAGCAAAGAGGCACAGAGTTTGAAGGTAGGCCTTCAAATACATCCACAGGTACTTCTCCAATTGACTCAAATGATGTCAATTATCCTATCAGAAGCTTCTAAAGCCATGACATCGATTTTCTGGAATTTTCCAAGCTGTTTAAAGGCACAGTCAACTTAGTGTATGTAAACTTCTGACCCACTGGAATTGTGATAGAGTGAATTATTACTGAAATAATCTGCCTGCAAACTATTTTTGGAAAAATTACTTGTGCCATTGTCAGAGTCGTGTGTATAAGTGGCAGGGAAGTCAGGCGCAGGAGAATCAAACTTAGTGGAATGGAGATGTTTAATTACTTGAAAACAAACATAACTCCAAAACCATGAATACAATAAAACAACGTGGGACGAGGACCCGTCGCGCACGAATACTGAACAAACAATCTCTTACAAGGACATGAGGGGAAACAGAGGGTTAAATACACAACAGGTAATGAATGGGATTGAAACCAGGTGTGTAGGAAGACAAGAAAAAACCAATGGAACATGAAAAATGGATCAATGATGGCTAGAAGGCCGGTGACGTCGACCGCCGAGCACCGCCCGAACAAGGAGAGGCATCGACTTCGGCATAAGTCGTGACAGTCATGCACAAAGTAGATGTCCTAACCGACTTGCCAAAACTATAGTTTATTCACAAGAAGTTTGTGGAGTGGTTGAAAAACAAGTTTTAATTTCTCCAACCTAAGTGTATGTAAACTTCAGACTTCAACTGTAGCTGTGCAGAAAAGCCTGCTCATCCAACCTGACAGAGCTTGAGAGAATCTGCAGAGAAGAATGGGAGAAACTCCCCAAATACAGGTGTGACAATACAGGTGTGCCAAGCAGACTCAATGCTGTAACCGCTGCCAAAGGTGCTTCAACGAAGTACTGAGTAAACAGTCTGAATATTGACGTAAATGTGATATTTCTGTTTTTTATTTTAATAATTTTGCACAAAATTTAGAAAACCTGTATTTGCTTTGTCATTATGGGGTATTGAGTGTCGATTAATGAGGGGGGATTATTTTATTTTTATTTTAGAATAAGGCTGTAACATAACATGTAGAAAAATTCAAGGGGTCTGAACACTTTTTGATGTTACTGTAGTGCCTACAAAAAGATACCATTACTATTGCTCTCTATGACAACATCCAACAATACCATTACAACCAAACCCAAGCCCTGGCACAGGAGAGGGGTTTTAACCATCATACATACCGTTGTCATCCATAATTGGGTTAATGTTATTAATTAACTTTTCCTTTCTCAGCAGCATCTTTAAATGTCAAAGGCATATTAACATATTAAGGAGCTAGCATAGTGGGCTTCTCTGAGGGGTCATGGGTAGAGAGCTATGTATTAATTAATTGCACTGAGCCCTGCTCTGCTCTGCCATTGACATGGGAGTCGATGATGATTAGGAGAGGCCATCTTTTTATATATTAGAACATTAGTCTGGGATAACCTTGTTGACTTGTAGTCTGAACTCAAAGATAAGCATGAAACAGAAGATATTGAAATAGTAGTACTGCTTTTCTCGCACTTGCTCTCTCTCTCTCTTCAATAGGCTAGATGTGGAGGCTTATTTTACGTGACTTATTGGAGAGAAACAATGCCCTCTATTGAATCTTTTCCTCTTTATTATTGGGTGTTTTTTTTCTACTGACTCAGTGGCAATATCAACACACTCATGAACTCAATTTGACAACAGTTAATAATTGTCGAATCTGTAAATGATTCACGTGAAAATTAATTGTCAGTAATTTATTAAAATAACTGTTCACAAATACAATGACAAACTAATATTAAAGTGAATGTTTTTTTATTAATGTGTTATGGTACATTTGAATTACAAAAATATATTGAATTTGACCTATCCAATAGCATAATGCACAATATCAAGAGGATGAAAGAATTTGCTTTAGGCTGCATAGGCTACTGTAAAGAGAGGCGGAGATGAGGACTGGAGCATGTGGGTGTGTGTATTGAAAGAGAAAGACAGAGCGAGAGAGAGAGAGAGAGAGACTTGCAGGCGACTTGTTTGCTGAGGATATTAGATTTCTCTATTCATCGTCGTTAGTTCTTTCTCCTCTCTTCCAGCTCTCAGAGGACGTCTGATGTGCTGTCAATCCCCGTTGTAGCCTCTCACTCTCGTTTTGTATGGCCGTGGACACCGACTGGACAGCCGTGATCTGTTCGAAACGGGGCCGGTACATTACCACACCTTTATTGTACGTTGAAGCCACTGTCTGAATAGCGAAGGGACTACCCGCGAACCGAATTATTTCTGAATGGTTCAGTTGGGACTGTTTTTTTACGAGTATTTTCGTTCGTATTTTTATGTTCGGCATTTTGCTCCAGAATAAGTATGTTTTAGAAGATCAAGACAAGTGAATGGCTATACCAATATCAGTGGTACTGTAAACCAAGTCATAGCCCAGAGGAGACCCTAACATCATTCGATTGTGGCTTTCTTGGACCTTACTTTTTGTGAGTAGATTGTGGGATAATATATTTTTTTTCCCACGGATCTTTGGATTAGCAGAACTGTTGAATTGAAACAGGCTAATACACGTAATACTCACCAAGAAGAAAGATGGGGAAGAGTGTCTAGTATCGGTAAGTGAAACGAGGTTACTACACCATAAGCAGAATAATCGATTGAAATTTCACTCACGCCCACGTGCGTCTGTGCCTCATTGCGCGCGTGCGTGTGTTTGATAATGACTTCACCTGAGTAAAAATAGCTTTTGACATATTTCAATCTTTATGTTTATCCAATCATCGAATGAGCATTAAAAACGTCAACATGCTGTCCGATTGTTTAAACATTTTATTGACGGAAGCTTAAATCCACTTGTCATTGTTGGTTGTAGGCTAATCTATATTGTTCATCTCCACACACAAACCCATGGTCATATAATTGTATTTGTAGGATTATGTAAATTACAAGTTATTCTATAACCTACAGAACTATATTTTCTGTAGAGTGCTGTAAAAAGTTTACCAAAGGGGATATCGTTCTAAGCAGCATCCCATTGGAGGTAGGTTTCACTGGTCACGTTGCCTCTACTACGATATGGGCTTAAAAAACCCCTGACAGCATGAGTCAGCGGTGTGTTTTAGCCAGAACCAGTGGGGCTATAAGGCCAGAACTCAGGAAAAACCTTGGTACAGGCTTATATGCTTACAAAACCAGCCTACTAGGGGGATTTTAGGGGCTTTATTGCGCCAAATTTAGTCAGCTGTCATATGCTAATCTAACCCAACTCCAACGTGCGCACCATACTAATTCAGAGAGAGAGAGTTAGGCAGGCGACACAGGCCAGGCATGAAACCAACCAGGATTCTGTGTCGCAGTCAGGAATACACAGCTATCCTAAATAATATAAATTAATTCCATTTAAATTACATGGCTTGTAGGCTAAATTTAACTTTCTTATCTAGCCTTTGTGTAATCATTAACCCACATGGGGAATGTAGACTCAGGACAGGACTACTTCCCCAAACAGGGTGTTGCTGTTTTTCTCTCTCTTGTTTCACAGCCTGGATATGCACTAGTAGTAGGCTAAATGCTAAGTGCCAGTTCCTGGACTGACATGATTATTTAGTTCGAATTATAGTCTTTCAGTGTAGTGCAATGGGTTTGAG
This sequence comes from Oncorhynchus mykiss, assembly GCF_057628025.1. Lineage (NCBI taxonomy): Eukaryota > Metazoa > Chordata > Actinopteri > Salmoniformes > Salmonidae > Oncorhynchus > Oncorhynchus mykiss. Next base: position 5,639,021 of record NC_143035.1, on the reverse strand, counting down.
GTCTGTTCTAGTGATGTGCGGGTTGAGAGTCATGAAATATTGTGTGGATGATATGGTGGATTGAATAAAAAGAAAACAGTGCATAAAAAAAATCTATAAATGTATAATTTTTGTGCAATTCATATCTATAGGCTACATTGAGGTTTTTCTTTCATTATTGGCCCCCACAATGAAAATGGGGGGGGGGGGGGGGGGGGGGGGGGACTGTGGATGTCCATTAGTTCATACCGTCACATGCGATATCTCAGAAAGCACTGGCCGATTTTGAGGAAATTTAGGTGAATGATGCGTCTTGCCATAGAGATCCGGCATTTACAAAATTACACTGACTGGCCCAAGGCAGGAGCTTGAGTAATTATCAAACATTTGTGAGTCACACTAGAGAGGAAAAGGCGAAGCGAGAGGGATCTTCTCCAGCAGGTGCTGTTATTTGTTGTTGTTTTTGTATGGAGGTCAATCAGAATGTCGAATTTGGTTAACAACAAATGTCTTATTTCCTACGTGTGGCTTATTTGTTTGAATAGAAGTTTTGTAATACTTAGATTATTACAAGTGTACTGATATGTTGGACACGTGACATCCCGGCAACAAAACAAAACAAAAAATGTATATCGGAGTTGGGCCTGTTGTTCACATGCGTATCTGCCCTCATTGGCTAGACTGGTCCCACCTAGAGCTGTCATAGTGTCTGTATTACTGCCACACTGGTGGTCACGAGTCATGACGGCAGTCAAATTCCACGTGACCATTTAGCCACGGTAACTAGGTTTCTCCAAGCTCTGAGGCCATTCATGGTCATCAGTATACTATCAAACTTGCTAACTGCCTGGTACCTCACCCTATATTGTCCCTCTAATCAAACTGACATCAATGCAAACATAATCGAAAATCTAATCAAACACTTAATGAGAGCCGATGAGCTGATGTTGCGCAACATTTCTATAGGCAATGCAATTGCGTGAGAAAACAGAGTGATGGCTTCTATTAAAAAGAGGAGGATCCCATCAGCTTTCTATAGGCTAGGCCTACTATATTTAGTTCTCAACTTTCCTAATATTAAGCACATTGCTTCTCTTTAAAACAGGACTGTAGCCTACCTGGTTGCCATGAAAATGAACCACGGAAAAGCGTCCTCCATTCGCTATTTAAGTGCAAAGATGACATGTATTTTTTTCCGCTGCCCCTGTTTCGAAACAGGTCCATTCTAAAATAAAAACAAATTTCACACATATATTATTTAGTATATGTAAAGACAAGATTAAATTAAGAATAGTGTGATAGTATTAGCCTATCATTTGTGAATTGTATATTAAAACCGAATGATGCTCAGCTTAAGGGCAAACAGCGCATGCTTTTTTTTCACACCTCATGTAGCCTAGCCCATAGGCCTACATGTTTTGATAAGGTTTGTATTACAACTAAAGTGGACAAATAACTTCTTAAAATGAAGCACATTAATCCTCTTTACAATGGGTGTAGAGCCTAACTGGTATACAGTACATACGCAGCGCAGGAATTTCAAGTTTGGGGAAATAATTTTCACCATAGAAAAGCACCTTTATAATAAAAGCATTACATGCATAATCACATTTGTGGTCCCTTTTGTTTTGGGAATGATGTTTTCCTGCTAATGGAACATACGTGCTTATAGCCTACTGCCTTGTGCACATTGCTGTGCTTATAATGTGAAGAAATTGCCTAATATTTTATCAACATTTTAAGCTAAACGTTCTCATCTGTTGGACCAGGCTCATTGCTTTAACAGGTTTTTGGTTGCTAGTGGTTATATTAATTTGGGATCTATCGTATCCCACATCTATCTCAGAATATGTTTGGTATCTATACTATGAGGGATAGTAGAGTTACATAGGCTAGTGCTTTTGCTGTTCTTCAGGTCTACTCATCTTGTTGGCAAATTAAATGTAAATGTGGACAGTTCTTCCAATATCTTCAATATGCGCCTCGGAATTGGAGAAAGACTCGTGCAGTTGCGTCCCAGATGTATCGGTCTTCACTTGTAGGCTGTGAGAAAGACCAGATCAGGTGACTGAGAGGTGGTTCGGCATGCAGCCGGGAGAAGGGAATTCCTAATTATTATATTCAGTCCAAGGGCACAACGGCCACAAAAGTCATGGATTATTTTAGGGGGCATTACCTTCACACAGAGAGAGACTGATGAAGTGTGTACAGCATTGCGCAAAAAAACAAAGCAGAGTTTATGCCTTTCATGCAACTTTTTTCAAATCATCATTAGAGTCATATCATGTAACCTTAGAAAGTATTACAAACCGAAAACATAGAGCCTAACATTTGTATCACAACTAAAGTTACATAAATAACTTAAAATTAAGCATATAGGAGAACCTATTTCTTTGTTAACCGCTCAACACAGAATAGCCGCATGTGCGCACTCCCTCAAATTGTTTGGAGAAAATACCCTTTCTATTTTATTCAGCTATGTTCAATTGCATTCTTCATACTAGAAAATAATATAAAATAATGCCATGTAATTCTAAGAAATTTGTTTCTACTAAATGAACTAGTGCAGCCCACAGCCATATGGCATAGCCAGATCAGGGCCTAACATAAGGACAACTCAAGAGTATGCTATTCTGTTCTTCTGAAAAAAACTACATCTTCTTCATATCATGTTTCTTTAGACGTGTCTAAAATAAATAATGGGTTTATTGTTATGGTGTAGGCTATATTACATGGATTTATTAGGCCTTTTCAAATCTAGATGTTCCGTAGGTCTGCATCAGTGCCTTGTAGGCTATGCGTGGAAGCCAGGAGATGCTACCGGCAGTTATTTGCTAGACAATCACCTGCTGACAAAATTTCATGACCGCCACAGCCCTAGACTCCACCTAATCTTGCCTCCTCCCGACTTCCTTCTAGTCTGAGTACCAGTCTCTTTAGCTAACATTCCACTCCTTGACTCTCCTTGTCATTATGGAGTACAGGGAGAGAATTAGCTAAACAGACTGGTACCTAGGCTAACTGCCTTCCATTTTTATAGACATTTATTTTCACTTCAGTATCTGGTCAATGTAATGTATAATATGTGGTCACACACAATAATTGAAATGTGTTAGTCACATGCAATATCTCAATTGGCCCGGGGGGGTGGGGGGGCTGCATAATTTGTGCTGGACGACATGTTTACTGTTGCCTTGTTTTTATTTGGCATTTGTGCATAAGCCTAAACTTTAGGGCCTTACTGTACATGCGCCCATGGCCGGATTAAAAAATGTTTGTTTTTTTACTCACGGTGATGGCCGTTGCACTCGTCGTGGCAATCTATATCAAGATGAGCTACTTGGAAAAACAGTGATGCTGTTAGCTACAAATTGGGAGTTGTTGAGAAAAAAAAATGTATTGGTGCTACAGACCGATTACTCTTCTCTTTCCAGTAGTAGTAGGCATTTGTTTTCCAAACTACGTTTTTCCCGCAATTGTATTTTGAAATCCGCAATATGCAAATAAGAACAGTCTCTGAATGTCCTTGCGTGGCCCAGCCAGAGCCCAGACTTGAACCCACTCTAACGTCTCTGGAGAGACCTGAAAATAGCTGTGCAGAGATACTCGGCATCCAACCTGACAGAGGATCTGCAGAAAAGAATAGGAGAAACTTCCCAAATACAGTTGTGCCAAGCTTGTAGCATCTTACCCAAGAAGACTCGAGGCTGTAATCGCTGCCAAAGGTACTTCAACAAAGTACTGAGTAAATTTCCCAAAACTTGTTTTTGCTTTGTCATTATAGGGCATTGCATATAGATTGATGAAGAAAAAAAACAATTTAATCTATTTTAGAATAAGGCTGTAATGTAATAACATAAGGAAAATTCAAGGGGTTTGAATACTTTCCAAATGCACTGTATATACAGTATACAGTATATTTTCTTCATATTGTTTGTAATTATTATATATTTTTTCTATATATATTTGTTTTTGCTGCCTCTTGGACCCCCCCAGGCTCTGGGCCCAGTGGCGTCAGCCCCGGTAATCCCCTGCGTTATCCTGCGCCCTGCACGCACTGACTGAAACATGGCACATCAGATGCTATTCGGTTTCTTAACACAGTGCTGCAAAAGAAAGGAAGACAAAGTAGGCAATTATAGCTTCATAACTGGACAGTGGGTACTTTGATTTTCCAAATGTTGTCTTATTGTCTATTATTATTGTTTTCTATGTCTATTTTTTATTTAATTTGATTCTTTGTTATTCATCTGAAAGCATAGGCTATTAGCCCACACAGGCCGTTGTCCTACAAGATGTCCATTTATTGGGGCGGCAGGGTAGCCTAGCGGTTAGAGCATTGGACTAGTAACCGAAAGGTTGCAAGTTCAAATCCCCGAGCTGACAAGGTACAAATCTGTCGTTCTGCCCCTGAACAGGCAGTTAACCCACTGTTCCTAGGCCGTCATTGAAAATAAGAATGTGTTCTTAACTGACTTGCCTAGTAAAATAAAGGTAAAAAAAAAAATTGTTTGTCATTTTGTTTCATTTCAGCAAAGTCAATAAGCCTTTTCAAATGAATAGGCCTAAATGCTCAAGAAAAACATAGTTGTTCAATTAATTGTTCAAGGGAAAGGTAGCCTAATTGTAGAGCGCAATTTCACAAAAGCATGTGCATGGTGTAACGGTCGTCGTGGGAAGAAGGTGAGGACCAATGTGCAGCGTGGTACGTGTTCATCTTTTTAATAAAGTAAACTTTACACTGAATAACAAAACAAGAAAGAAACACCCGAAACAGTTCTGTCTGGTGCAGACACACAAAGACAGAAAACAACCACCCACAAAACACAATAGAAAACAGGCTACCTAAATATGGTTCTCAATCAGGGACAACGATTGACAGCTGCCTTTGATTGAGAACCATACCAGGCCAAACACAGAAATAGAAAATCATAGAAAAACTAACATAGACAACCCACCCAACTCACGTCCTGACCATACTAAAACAAAGACATAACAAAAGAACTAAGGTCAGAACGTGACACATGGGGTCAATTTAGGCTATTGTTTTACAATTTCTGTTCAAGCAAAATATCAGGCTTCTATTCAATTGGCTTAAATATTTAATGAATAAATGTTGACGAAAAATTAACATGTTCGATAAATTTTTTTAAACCGCACAGCATATTTTCTAAATTTGCGGATTAGGATCAGGTCCGGGTTCTCAGATTTCCACTTTATCACATATCGTCGGATGGTTGCGGACGGGTTATTAGCAAGCGGGTGAACAAACAGCTGACCCGCACATCAGTAGTCTGTGGATCATCCTATCATCTTCATCCTGAAGATTCCGTAGCGAGCTTCCTAGGGACGTGTGTATCCCAGCTAGGCTATTCTATTCTCGTATCTCATTATCTTGATGGTCATAAATCAACCTTATTTAATATTCAGACAAAAACTGAGAGTCGTAAAGCGAGAAACATAGTGGAGGTGGTGTGGCACCATTTTGCAGCGAATGTGTTCCTTAACAATTTGATTTCAGTGTGAATGCAAACAGTATCCCAACCTTTGACTCTGTAAACAAACAGTACCCCAGCACATTATCTGTCACAATCTATAAATGATAGATTCCTTGTTACAAGAGTTTGCAGTGCATGATGGTTCCGCCATGAGGTAGTCTGATGATAGTAGGCTCTTGGGAAACCTCTTAGGTGGGCAGAGAGACACTCAAGACATTGTGGCTGCTGCAACTTTCCCACTTTCCCCTCAGCTCCAGTCCCCTCCTCACTCACTGATCCTTCGAACTCCCCATGATCTGAGGAGGGGCTCAGATTTCCCACCCCACCTACCCACTACTCCAGCCTCAGAGATCCTTCCCAGTGGGCCTAATCCTAGCTGCTCCTTTCACAGAGATGCAGCCTTCACTAACCACCAGACACCTGCATGCAGCCCTAAGCTTTTTCTGTGCTCACTCACTCAATCTCTCTCTTTCTCTCTAATGACACCTTGGGAAAAGGACTGAAGCCCAACATCTGTGTCCCCTTTCACACTGGTTCACGTTTACTGAAGAACGTGCTGCTGTGTACCTAGCGGGGTGAAAAACAAACTTTCTTCCACTCCACGGTTAAGGGTGACATCATGGGGAATGGGAAAATACTGTATGTCTTCTGAGGCTCGTCTCCTTTCATTCCCTAGAACTTGAGCTTAATTTCATTGAAATGACGTGGAGACAACATTGATTCAACCAGTGTGTGCCCAGTGGGAATGCACTCTCTACAGATCTACTGGTGCAACAAGCCTAGTTCCCATGGGCACACTGGTGATACAGTTGTCAAGTGAAACCTGGGCATATCCACAAAGCGTCTCAGAGTAAGAATATAATGAAAAAGATTATATGGACAGATTCTAGATCTGTCTTCCTACTCTGAGAAGCTTTGTGGATCAGGACGCTCGCTCAAGAGTGACTTTGAAATTGGACGTCTATCCATTTTGGGGCAGCAGGTAGCCTAGTGGTTAGAGCGTTGGGCTAGTAACCGAAAGGTTGCAAGATCAAATCCCCGAGCTGACAAGGTAAAAATTTTTGGCCATCATTGAAAATAAGAATTTGTTCTTAACTGACTTGCCTAGTTAAATACAAATAAAAATGTCCTAAGGACATCGGGAGATGCCTTCCAAACCGGCCACTAGGAGCAACAATGAGGGTTATTACCGTCAAGTAGGCTTGGGTTTCGCTAGGGCATGGCGCTAATCCCATGACTCTGGATCAGAAGGTTGTGTGTTTATAAAAATAATTGTATTAATCCTATCCCAAACCCTATCCCAAATTCCAAACCCTTAAATTTCAAAATTTGACGTTTTGAGGAACTTCTACATTTTATGTTTGAAGAAACGGAACAATACTGAGCAGGAAGAGTCATTCTAGGGTGTCAAAACACTTGACGTTTGGAATAACTTCGGAATTTGATGTTTAGAGAAAAGCTTTGTAGTGTGGATAAGGGCTCTGAGGGCTCAAGTTCCTCTTAGATAAGAGTTGCTGTGAGTCACCAATGCAAGGGCAGTCATTCAACCTCTCCCATGTGCCCCAATCCAGGCCCAGCCTAGAGAGAGAAACAGGTGTGCGTTTTAACAAGGGCATCATTTATGTTGACATGGAGTGAAATGGAAAGGGGCATCTCACAGCCTAGAACATGAGGTCACGGTGGGTAGTAGTGTACACTCAGGGTCTGAGTGTGTGTCTGAGGGGTAACAGTCTGGCTGCTATGACAGGTTTAGCACCTCTGAATGTTTATGGGTCTGTGTTGCCCTGTGTTGATGTCATGGCAATTTGGATGGTTCAGTCTTCAGAGAACAACTTCTAGACAGGTTTTTTTTTAATTTGACAAACATGTTTTCAGATAAACAATCGTGGATTGAAATTGAAAAAGACAATGTGATGGTGTTGAAGGTTTTCATACATGACAGATCTACCCATCCCCTCAGGGGGGCCTCGGGACAAGTCCACCAGAATCCTATACTCGGATGATTGTCGTTTTAGTAGCGACCGTCCAAATATATGTCATGAGTGAATCTTAAAGGACACCCAATTCTACATTCGTGCACTACATGGGGAGTATTTGTGATTTGGCGATACGGACATGGTCCTGCAGTGGAATACGAACGTAATGGCCGTGAATGTTCTGCGTCCAGAGAAAGAGTGAAGAGAGGAAAGAAAGAAAGAAAAATAAAGAAAGACAAGAGGGATGGAGTAATGATAGTAAGGTAATGACGGAGGAAGAGTGTGTCACTGTCGGGAATCAACAGACTTTTTGAATTACCTCACAACAAGTTAGACAGGACACCATGGCAACGCTCGGCACTCCACACTCTTCAATTTAGCTCTCTCGGATTCCACACGGGTGTCGTGGTGTCATTCAAGCAGAGCTTGTAAAACGTGATAGTTGCCTGTAGGTTACATTCAAGAAGTACTACACAAGGCTACGCCTGGTTAGATGTAGGTATTTACATCCTACATGTTCATAAAGTTCTATGAATTGGCCCAATTCAATTCATACCTAATCACATACATACTTCCCCTATGGTTACCATAAAACAAAAAGCAAGCCTTCCCGAAAGGCCATAGCTGTATATGCAGAGCTCCTATCTGTCTGCCTGTCTCTGATCCTGTCACAACACATGACGCATGATATCACAGTAGACAGAGCCAAGGCCTAAGAAAAGTTATTATCTCACCCTTCCTTCTTCAGTAACAATGACAGATCATGTATCTGTCTCTCCGTACAGTAGGGGTAATAAAGGATGCTGTAATATATATTCAAAATCGTAACAGCCATTATGAAATTAGTAATGCAGTGATATTACATTTGCATCGGTTACCAATCACTCGTAACTGATTGGGTTGTATGTCAATTATGTCGCATGGTCGTGCAAAATCAATGCAACGTAAAGGACATTTGACAAGCCTGTTTGAATCGCGCCTAAAGAGCTCGTATTAACTAGAAAGGTCACCTATTGCCATTGGGTAGAATCTGGTTGAATCAACGTTGTTCCCATGTCATTTCCCCCAAAAATAATCTACGTGTAAAACTGATTGAATTTGAAATAAAATCATCAACGTAAGGGAATTTAGTTTATTTTTCACATAACTTTTAACCTAAATCAATGACATGGTGATTTGTTTAGTTGATTTCACGTTTAATTCACAACTCAACCAAATGTGAATCAAAACTAGATGTTGAACTGACATCTGTGCCCAGTAGGTTTATTCAAATCATTTCAGTGACATTTGATTCATCCGTTCTATTATCCCTTCCCTCCCTCCATTTGATACATTTCTGAGTATCGTCTTCCAACCACCTTTTTAAAAGATGATAATTCCCCTGTAAGTGCCTCCTTAGAATGATGTCTGTTCGGAGAAAACCTCTCCCCCTCCCTTCTCTTCAGTGCACCATTGCATCATGTGGCCGTGATGAATCTGAATGTATGAATAATTCAACACTTTTTTAAAGTAACATGACCCTTCTGAATGACAGATTGAGGGCATGTGTAGCTCAGGCATGTGCCGGTGCCGTTCATTCGGAGAGCCATTTTGTATACTCCCCTCCAATTACCTCTAAGTAACACCAGAGAGTACCTATTCATCTCAATGATGGATTACCAGGACGTGTACTCCAAGCATGCGCTGAACTGGCAGGTGTCTTCACTGACATTTTCAACCTGTCCCTGACTGAGTCTCACTCAACACTGCCCTTTCCCACCTGGACAACATGAACACTTGTAGTTGAAGTCATTCAAACTAGTTTTTCAACCACTCCACAGATTTCTTGTTAACAAACTAGTTTTGGCAATTCGGTTAGGACATCTACTTTGTGCATGACACAAGTAATTTTTCCAGCAGTTGTTTACAGACAGATTATTTCACTTATAATTCACTGTATCCCACTTCCAGTGGGTCAGGAGTTTACATACACGAAGTTGACTGTGTCTTTAAACAGCTTGGAAAATTCCTGTTAATTATGTCATGGCTTTAGAAGCTTCTGATAGGCTAATTGATATCATTTGAGTCAATTGGAGGTGTACCTGTGGATGTATTTCAAGGCCTACCTTCAAACTCAGTTCATCTTGGCTTGACAGCATGGGAAAATCAAAATAAATCAGCCAAGACTGCTGAAAAAAATTTGAAGACCTCCACAAGTCTGGTTCATCCTTGGGAGCAATTTGGGAGCAATTTCCAAATGCCTGAAGGTATCTGTACAAACAATAGTATGCAAGTACAAACACCATGGAACCATGCAGCCATCATTCCGCTCAGGAAGGAGACGCGTTCTGTCTCCTATAGATTAACTTACTTTGGTGCGAAAAGTGCAAATCAATCACAGAACAACAGCAAAGAACCTTGTGAAGATGTTGGAGAAAACAGGTACAAAAGTATCTATATCCACAGTAAAATGAGTCCTATATCGACATTAGCAAGGAAGAAGCCACTGCTCCAAAACGGCCATAAAAAAGCCAGACTACGGTTTGCAACTGCACATGAGGACAATGATCGTACTTTTTGGAGAAATGTCCTCTGGTCTGATGAAACAAAAATAGAACTGTTTGGCCATAATGACCATCGTTATGTTTGGAGGAAAAGGGGGATGCTTGCAAGCCGAAGAACACCATCCCAACCGTGAAGCACGAGGGTGGCAGCATCATGTTGTGGGGGTGCTTTTCTGCAGGAGGGACTGGTGCACTTCACAAAATAGATGGCATCATGAGGATGGAACATTATGTGGATGTATTGAAGCAACATCTCAAGACAGTAGTCCGGAAGTTAAAGCTTGGTCGCAAATGGCTCTTCCAAATGGACAATGACCCCAAGCATACTTCCAAAGTTGTGGCAAAATGGCTTAAGGACAACAAGGTCAAGGTTTTTGAGTGGCCATCACAAAGCCCTGGCCTCAATCCCATAGAAAAAATTGTGGGCAGAACTGAAAAAATGTGTGCGAGCAAGGAGGCCTACAAACCAGCCCTAATCAGGAGGAATGGGCCGAAATTCACCCAAGTTATTGTGGGACCCACTGGGAATGTGATGAAAGAAATAAAATATGAAATAAATCATTCTCTCTACCATTATTCTGACATTTCACATTCTTAAAATAAAGTGGTGATCCTAACTGACCTAAAACAGGGAATTTTTACTAGGATTAAATGTCAGGATTTGTGAAAAACTGAGTTTAAAACTATTTGGCTAAGGTGTATCTAAACTTCTGACTTCAACTGTATGTGAGAATGCTATTCATTGACTACAGCTCAGCGTTCAACACCATTGTGCCCCCAAAGCTCATCAGCAAGCGAAGGACCCTGGGACTAAACACCTCCCTCTGCAAATGGATCCTGGATTTCCTGACGGGCCGCCTCAGGTGGTAAAGTTAGGGAACAACACATCTGCCCCGCTGATACTCAACACGGGGGCCCATCAGGGGTGCGTGCTCAGTCACCTCCTGTACTCCCTATTATTTCATGACTGCATGGCCAGGCATGACTCCAACACCATCATCAAGTTTGCTTTTGACACAACAGTGGTAGGCCTGATCACCGTCAACAATGAGACAGCCTATAGGAGGAGGTCAGAGACCTGGTCGTGTGGTGCCAGGACAACAACCTATCCCTCAACGTGATCAAGGCAAAGGAGATGATTATGGACTATAGGAAAAGGAGGACCGAGCACGCCCCCATTCTCATCGACTGGGCTGTTGTGGGACAGGTTGAGAGCTTCAAGTTCCTTGGTGTCCACATCACCAACAAACTCTCATGGTCCAAACACATTTAAGACAGTCGTGAAGAGGGTACGACAAAGCCTATTCCCCCTCAGGAGACTGAAAAGATTTTGCATGGGTCCTCAGATCCTCAAAAAGTTCTACAGCTGCACCATCGAGAGCATCCTGACCGGTTGCATCACTGCCTGGTATGGCAACTGCTCGGCCTCCAACCGCAAGGCACGACAGAGGGTAGTGCGTACAACCCAGTACATCACTGGGGCCAAGCTTCCTGCCATCCATGACCTATATATCAGGCACTGTCAGAGGAAGGCCCTAAAACTTGTCAAAGACTCCAACCACCCTAGTCATAGGCTGTTCTCTCTGCTACCGCACAGCAAGCGGTACCGGAGCTCCAAGTCTAGGTCCAAAAGGCTTAACAGCTTCTACTCCCAAGCCATAAGACTCCTCATCGGCTAATCAAATGGCTACCCAGAGCCCCCTTTTACACTGCTGCTACTCTCTGTTTATAATCTATGCATAGTCACTTTAACTCAACCTACCAACATGTTACCTCAATTACATCGACTAACCGGTGACCCTGCACATTGACTCTGTACCGGTATCCCCTGTGTATAGCCTCGCTTGTTATTTTACTGCTGCTGTTTAATTATTTGTTACTTTTATTTTCTATTTTCTACATGTCTATTTTTTACTTAACACTTATTATTATTTTTCTTAACTTCTTCGAGCATTGTATGTTAAGGGCTTGTAAGTAAGCATTTCACTGTAAGGTCTACCTACACCTGTTGTTTTCGGCGCATGTGACAAATAACATTTGATTTGATTTGTGTCGTGGTGGAACTCAAGTGCAAGCTAATGTTTCTTCCTCTTTCAACCTAGACATGTATTTTGGTATATATTTATAATGTAAACGTTGTCAGCTTTTACTAGTTGCTTAAGTAAAATAATATGTTTTTAATGGTGAGCAAGCATTGTGCCTTTTCCTTTTCAATTATGTAAAAGTGGGAGAATTGGTGTAAAATGTGGTGTGTTGCAGGAGACGATGTTAACCACCCTACGACCATCCTTTTTAACTAATCCTTTTTAACTAAAGCTACATCTGATAAGAAGCTGTAGGTGTAATGTGTCACGTCCTGACCTCAGTTCCTTTTTTATGTCTCTGTTTTAGTTTGGTCAGGGCGTGAGTTGGGGTGGGCATTCTATGTTTTGTAGTCTAGGTTTTGTATTTCTATGTGTTTGGCCTGGTATGGTTCCCAATCAGAGGCAGCTGGCAATTGTTGTCTCTGATTGAGGACCATACTTAGGCAGCCTGTTTTCCCACTATGGGGGTTGGTAGTTGTTTTCTGTTTTGTGTGTCTGCACCAGCCAGAACTGTTTTGGTCGTTGGCGTTGTTATTTTTGTGATTTCAGTGTTCATGAAATAAATATGGACACATACCACGCTGCACCTTGGTCCTCTTCTTCCAACAGCCGTTACATAATGGGAGTGAACGAGAGAATAAACTGGAAAATTAATACTCTACACAGAGTGTGTTTGATAGACACTAAGGTTTCACTGTGTGACCTTATGCTTTGCAAGTTGATCATTTCTTGAAACATTCATCTTGAATTAATCTAAATGTAAATTATAATAAAGTGGTAGTGTGGGCCGTGGAGCGTTTCTTTACAGATTGAGAGAGTGTGCTGCTTTTGTCCTCCCAAGAGCCTTTCTCTCCCTCTCCTTCATCCCTCTCCCTCCACCTCTCTCTCTCCTTCGTCCTGCTCTCTCTCTGTCCCTCTGTCCCTCTCTCTCCTTTGTCTCCCTCTCTCCCTCGTTCCTCTCTCTTTCCCTCTCCTTCGTCCCTCCTTCATCCGTCTCTCTGTCCTTCGTTCCTCTCTCCCCTTCTCCCCTCTCTGTCTCTCACTCTCTCTGGCTGATAGACAGGGCCTATGGGAATACAACCACACCTCTTGCTGATGAGAGAACTACTTTGTTTTCTCCTCTCTGGGATGACTTCATTGGGCTCCGCTGTGTCGAGGCAGTCAACAGCCTCAGTCCCCTCACTCACTCACACACACACACACACGTACGCTCACACACACAATGTCCAAACTCGCTCAGGAATGAGGCCGGCTGGCTGCCGCTCACACACACACTCCCAGGATAGGGTGTGTTTATCGGCAGATAATTCCCAAAGAGGTTTACGTTGGGGATTGATGAAGCTGATCCGGCATGGGAACAGGTGCCGGGATATGATTCAAACACTGTCCATATGCCATGGTGGTGGCTGTTCAACAGAGGGATTTAGGGTACATGTTCATGTTTAGCTTGAAAGTCTCTGCCTCTCCTCTCTCACTGTCATGCCATACCACAGAAAGAGGGTGGAGTATGGATGGAGAAATGGAAAACCGCAATGGTAACTCGATAGTCGGTGTGTGTGTGTGTGCGCGTGCATGAGCTTGTGTGTGTGTGTGCCTGCACGTGTGAATGTGTGTAACACAATGCACTCATTTGTTTGCAACTGAACCCCCCCCCCCCCACACACACACACACACACATACACACACGCACCACAAACAAAGAAAGGCGGTTTACGGTTTGTTAGAAAGCATGCTGAGACATATGATTGCTATTTTTCACATTCTGTTGGAATTGACTCCACTCAGCTTGGCAGAAGCGACCCTAGCCTTGCTCTTTTTCCTCGGGCATAGTGCTGGACGCCAGTAGACTTTTGGGGTCCTGTTGTGACTGGGGAGGGTGGAAAGCCAAAAGGGCTCCTATGCCAGCAGTCCCCACTGGGATGACAGGCTGTTGCAGGGCCATCTGTATAGGCATCCTGACATAGTGGGTTGGGAAGTAGGGCGTGGGCTCGTGGAGAGGAATGGATGGACTAGTGGAGGGGAAAGAGGAGAGGTAATGGATACATTTTTGTTTAATTGTGAGGATCAATAACTACTGTGCTCAGGTGACATCTGATTTCAAAGACACTTTTATCCTGGGCTCAAATTGAGATAAAGCCCACAGAATCATTACAAAGCAAACAGCTTTCAAAGTATATCTCCAATATAGGCCAGCAGTGCTACAACTCTGTGAAGTCTCAGTCTCAGTCTCATTACACCCAAAACAGTGTCAGCACTAAAAATACATCAATGTTTTTTTAGAGCAGTTCCTAAAAATGGAAAAGGCACTAAAATAAAGAGCTTCCTAATAGAGTTCAAAAGCAGAGCTGGAGGAGAGGAGGGGAGTGGAGGAGAGAGGAGAAGTTTCTAGTTCAGTCCGAGACAGAGAAGAGTTTGTCTGCCCTCTGCCCTTGGTTGGAATATCTCCTCCTCACCCTTTCTCACCCACCAAAGGCATGGTAAGGGTCACATTTGACCTCTCCTTGTCCTGGGAGAGTGACCCTGAATGACCTTTGAACCAGGAAATGAAAACAACACCAAAAACAACGCCTACTGACATACCCATGAACTATGTTTAAAAACCAGGCGTTAAGTGTCAACTGGATTTTTAGTGTCACCGTTGGCATCTGAGAGGAGACTCTCACAACCCACTTGCATATAAGGATATTGTCCATCCAATTGGCTGTCAGTAATACATACAGTCTCTATAACTTCCCTCAATCAAACTCGGCTGTTCTTAGGATGCTGATATGGCAGGCTATATAATAAATTCTCTGTCCCCTCCCTGGTAGATACTGTGTTCCAGCCAGAGGATAACAGCTAGGATCTCTGCCTGCTGTACAGACACACAACTGGTCTTGTCCTCGTGTTACTGACTTTGGGAGGGATAAATTGACAAGGAGAACATAGGCTAGTGAATTAATCACTGTAAAACAGTCCAGGTGTTTTTGTGCTGCCTCAGTCTATTGTTATGTTCAGCCACTCTAGGCTTTTCTAAAGCCTCCACAGTCTCTGAATAAGACCCACTAAAACATCCTGGCCCAGGCTGAATAAAAGAGGTGGAAGAGGGGCTCTGATACTTAGATTGACCCTGGTGTAAACAAAGCCCTGGCTGTACTCAGGAAGCACTGGATCTAACCCCCTGAACTCTAACCCCTGACCCCTGTGTCTGAGAGTTCAGACAGAGATTTTCTACCTCACCGATCCGTCTGACTCTCCCCCTCTCCTCTTCAGCCTCATTGTGGATCCTCAATGGCCCTGAATCCTGCCCCCTTAACCCTTTAACCCTAATAGACTCATTAATCCTGTATGTCTGGGAAGTCAGACAGAGATTTGCTACTTCACTGATTCAGCCAGCTGCTCCCACTCCTCTCCCCACTACACTACAGTCTGATTTTAGTGTTGTCTCCAATGCCCCTGACCTCTAACCCCTGTCTCTGAGAGAGCAGACTAGTAGCTGTGTCTCTCCATCCCTTCCTTTCTGCCTCACTGACAGCCAAGCAAATGTGAGTAATCCAGGTTTATCCCTGTGTAAACGAGACAAAGCAAGAAAGACGGATAGAGAACAGGTAAAGGAGAGAACGAGATGTAGTCTGACAGCTTCAGCACCCCAGTCATGCTAACAATGGCTTTGTTTCATCGCCACGGTGACAATGCTCTCCAAGCTCTCCCTTCACACACACACACACACACACACTGTGTGTTAATCCTGGCAGAACAAAGCAAGCAGATCCGCTTGATGGTAACGATACCATAGCAGCCCCACAGGAACAAAAGGCAGTGTGCACAACCAGTGTTTAATTTCAGCTGGATCCTGCCTGAACAGGATCCTGCACCTCTCCATTTTGGCTGGATCCGGTACCTCTCATGGAATGAAAAATAATTTTCATAATAATAAAAGCCATGAACGTTCATTTGAGTTCTCCTGCCCTGGTTTTTTGGGGGGGATATGCTAACATTAAAGTTCTGCTTTCTGTTAATTCAGAATAGGCTACTACACTATGAGTAGGCCTATAAATTAGCCACAGAGGATCTATAATGATTTTTTTTGCCTAGCTGTGGATTGATTGTGTGTAGCCCAATAACAAGGCCTAGCCTACGGTCGGGAGCGCGTGGCAAATCTGTCAGTGAACACTATGCAGGCAAATCCTTTTTTTCTCCTCCAACAATTGTATTTGAAGACACAGGTTGGAAAGCAAATAGCTCCTGCTGAAAAGAGAAGCCTAATCTGTCTTCTGTAGGCTACCAAAATATTTGATCCACTTCCAAATATTGTTTTGCAAAGAAGTAGCACTTTGTGACATCTGGTGATGTAAAAAAAGGCTTTTATAAGTACATTTGATTGATAGACTTTCGACACTAATGCATCGAACATCGCCGGCGAGCGAGTCATTGGGTGAGTAAGTGTAAGACTATAATTTCCTCAAATTGTAGCCTACAACACACCTAGGCCTAGGCTATTGATGGATTCAAGACAATGTTGTTTTTATTGACCTCAGATTCTCAGTGCCATTTCAATCATTTGTTTATTTATTTATTTTTTACCCCCATTTATCCCCAATTCCGTCCAATCCAATTGGTAGTTACAGTCTTGCCCCATTGCTGCAACTACCATCTAGACTCTCGGGAGAGGCGAAGGTCGAGAGCCGTGCGTCCTCCGAAACACAACCCCGCCAATCCGCACTTCTTCTTGACACAATGCTCGCTTAACCCAGAAGCCAGCCGCACTAACGTGTCGTAGGAACACCGGTACACCTTGTCAGCGTGCATGCGCCCGGCCCGCCACAGGAGTCGCTAGAGCGAGATGGGACACAGCTGGCCAAACCCTCCCTATCCCGGACGACGCTGGGCCAATTGTGCGTCGCCTGCGACACAGCCAGGTATCGAACCAGGATCTGTAGTAACGCAGCTAGAACTTCGATGCAGTGCCTTAGACCGCTGCGCCACTCAGGAGGCCCCATTTCGATCATTTGTGCGGTATTAAAAAAAGATTCTGCTAAAGTCTCCAGTCTTGTAAAATTACATAGAATTGCATGAAATGCGTTTATAAAAGGACACATTTCACCCGGACCCTAGGCTACTAAAAATGTTCTCCATGTGTGCAACCTCTGTTAGTGCCTCTACTCTACTGCTCTATGAAACTACCAAATGCGATGATATGCATGCAATGCTTTATTATAAAGGTGATTATTTTTTTGGTACCTCTGAGTTCCCCAGGTTACCCCCCTCTCACGCTCATTTTTCGTTCCAGCACCTCCTGATTTACCAACAATAGCAGCTGAAACCCCTAGCTGTGTGTCTTGACAGATGTGTGACTAGTGTCATTGTGTAAGAGAGCATGCAGACAGCCACCTACAGTTTGACAGTGTGTGTGTGCTTTGTATATCAAGATTTGTAAATTAAGCACACACACATTTGTAAATTAAGCACACACTGTCAAACTGTAGGTGACTGTCTGCGTGCTCTCTTACACAATTACACGAGTCACACATCTGTCAAGACACACAGCCAGGGGTTTCAGCTGCTATTGTTGGTCTCGGGCAAGTAGTTTGATAAACATCACCTACTATGTTTTAGTTGATGTGATGATCAAGGCTCTATACTAGGAAAGGGAATGTGGGTGAAGAAAACCTGATCGTACAGAAGGTTACGGCTTATGGGTGTGTCTGCATTGCAACTAGATCTCACACCTATGTCACACGAAATCCTGCCCATAATCCTGCATTGCAGCATAATTCACCATCATTTTTGTGCAACCTCAGCTAAACGTGTCTGATACTGTTGGTTGACGTAAGCACTACCGTAATACACAGGCTGAGACAGGATGTCTATATTATTGTTTCCTGACCGCTCTATTCTTCTTGACCATGATGCATTAACTGATGATGATGATGATGATGATGATGGTGTGTGTGTGTGTGTGTGTGTGTGTGTGTGTGTGTGTGTGTGTGTGTGTGTGTGTGTGAAGGGGGGATACAACTAGAGTGAAAGCGGAAGCAAATCACACGTGTGTGTGTGTGAATGAGCGAGGTACCCACTGGGTACACACACGCTCATCCGTCTCTGGAGTAGTGCAGGGGCTTAGAGTGTGTGTACACACAGAGTGGTGACTCATGGTTGAACTCAAATGTTCTCCCAGACTCACCATGGCCCTAGAGCTGTACAGCCTTAACTACACAGCCAGTCAGCCAGTAGCCAGCCAATCAGCCAGTAAGTCAGCAAGACAGTCAGCCAGTAAGTCAGCCAGTCATCCAGTCAACCAACCAGTCAACCAACTAATCAGTCAGCCAGTAAGTCAGCCAGACAGTCAGCCAGTAAGTCAGCCAGTCAACCAACCAGTCAACCAACTAATCAGTCAGCCAGTAAGTCAGCCAGTAAGTCAGCCAGACAGTCAACCAGTAAGTCAGCCAGTCAGCCAGTCAACCAACCAGTCAGCCAGCCAGTCAGCCAGCCAGTCATCCAACCAATCAGTCAGCCAGTCAGCCCTGCCTTACAGAGGAAATGCTTCCTTTAGGAATCCCTGTGTACTGTATCTCTAGGACAGCATCATAGATGTGGCAGTGCCAGAGTAATCTACACCACAGCAGGGGTATTACAAGGACACACTGGGCTTTCCCTAACATTGTCACATCTAGACCATTATATACAGTGCCTTGCGAAAGTATTCGGCCCCCTTGAACTTTGCGACCTTTTGCCACATTTCAGGCTTCAAACATAAAGATATAAAACTGTATTTTTTTGTGAAGAATCAACAACAAGTGGGACACAATCATGAAGTGGAACGACATTTATTGGATATTTCAAACTTTTTTAACAAATCAAAAACTGAAAAATTGGGCGTGCAAAATTATTCAGCCCCCTTAAGTTAATACTTTGTAGCGCCACCTTTTGCTGCGATTACAGCTGTAAGTCGCTTGGGGTATGTCTCTATCAGTTTTGCACATCGAGAGACTGAAATTTTTTCCCATTCCTCCTTGCAAAACAGCTCGAGCTCAGTGAGGTTCGATGGAGAGCATTTGTGAACAGCAGTTTTCAGTTCTTTCCACAGATTCTCGATTGGATTCAGGTCTGGACTTTGACTTGGCCATTCTAACACCTGGATATGTTTATTTTTGAACCATTCCATTGTAGATTTTGCTTTATGTTTTGGATCATTGTCATGTTGGAAGACAAATCTCCGTCCTAGTCTCAGGTCTTTTGCAGACTCCATCAGGTTTTCTTCCAGAATGGTCCTGTATTTGGCTCCATCCATCTTCCCATCAATTTTAACCATCTTCCCTGTCCCTGCTGAAGAAAAGCAGGCCCAAACCATGATGCTGCCACCACCATGTTTGACAGTGGGGATGGTGTGTTCAGGGTGATGAGCTGTGTTGCTTTTACGCCAAACATAACGTTTTGCATTGTTGCCAAAAAGTTCAATTTTGGTTTCATCTGACCAGAGCACCTTCTTCCACATGTTTGGTGTGTCTCCCAGGTGGCTTGTGGCAAACTTTAAACACTTTTTATGGATATCTTTAAGAAATGGCTTTCTTCTTGCCACTCTTCCATAAAGGCCAGATTTGTGCAATATACGACTGATTGTTGTCCTATGGACAGAGTCTCCCACCTCAGCTGTAGATCTCTGCAGTTCATCCAGAGTGATCATGGGCCTCTTGGCTGCATCTCTGATCAGTCTTCTCCTTGTATGAGCTGAAAGTTTAGAGGGACGGCCAGGTCTTGGTAGATTTGCAGTGGTCTGATACTCCTTCCATTTCAATATTATCGCTTGCACAGTGCTCCTTGGGATGTTTAAAGCTTGGGAAATCTTTTTGTATCCAAATCCGGCTTTAAACTTCTTCACAACAGTATCTCGGACTTGCCTGGTGTGTTCCTTGTTCTTCGTGATGCTCTCTGCGCTTTTAACGGACCTCTGAGACTATCACAGTGCAGGTGCATTTATACGGAGACTTGATTACACACAGGTGGATTGTATTTATCATCATTAGTCATTTAGGTCAACATTGGATCATTCAGAGATCCTCACTGAACTTCTGGAGAGAGTTTGCTGCACTGAAAGTAAAGGGGCTGAATAATTTTGCACGCCCAATTTTTCAGTTTTTGATTTGTTAAAAAAGTTTGAAATATCCAATAAATGTCGTTCCACTTCATGATTGTGTCCCACTTGTTGTTGATTCTTCACAAAAAAATACAGTTTTATATCTTTATGTTTGAAGCCTGAAATGTGGCAAAAGGTCGCAAAGTTCAAGGGGGCCGAATACTTTCGCAAGGCACTGTACATAAGAAACTGAGTGAAATAAATGGCTTCTTATTATGTACATTCTCATTATAATTGTCACGTTCTGACCTCTATTTCCGTTGTTTTGTATTTATTTAGTATGGTCAGGGCGTGAGTTGGGTGGGCAGTCTGTTTGTTTTTCTATGTTTTCGGCCTAGTATGGTTCTCAATCAGAGGCAGGTGTCATTAGTTGTCTCTGATTGAGAATCATACTTAGGTAGCCTGGGTTGCACTGTTTGTTTGTGGGTGATTGTCTATGTTGATGGCTTGTTTCAGCACAGTCCATATGATTAGCGTCACAGTTGTTATTTTGTTTACTGGTTTTGTATAGTGTTCAGTGTTCACTACTTTCTTTATTTAAGATTGACCATGGACACTTACCACACCGCGTATTGGTCCTCAGATCCATCTCGCCTCTCCTCTTCAGATGAAGAGGAGGACGGCCGTGACAATAATAGAATCAAACCTCACAATACATGTTTTGTTTAATTCAATTTGATTCACCTTGTTTGCTCAGTCCAGCTGCTTTTTCATCAAATTAGTCGCCAAACAATCAAAAAGGTCGGAGACTGAAGTGGTGACAGTGGCGGTCACAGTGTGTGTGTGTGTGTGTGTGCGTGCATTCATGTGTGTGCTCGTTTCTGCGTGCGTGCCCGCATATGTGTGTGAGTGTACATGCTGTGAAATAGACGCATCCCTGTCAGAGGAGGTGAGTTATGGCATTAGAGGACTAAAATGTTTTCTGTCTGGTCAGGTCTTAGACAGTATAAGTGGACTGTGACAGCGTAATGAAAGGACCGGGGTGTTAACTACTGTGCTAAATGCTTAATATCTCCTCTCGATGGATACTGTTATTTATGTGACTGTGTCACAGTTGGATCACACTGGCCTGCTATGACAACCAAAGACAAGGAAATGTCATCTGCTTTCCAGCTGTTTTTTTTTATCACAGATGTAGCTCGACAGCTGCTGAGGGTGTAACGGTTTTCTGTATGTGAAGGAGAGTCGGACCAAAATGCGGCGTGTCTATTGCAATCCATGTTTAATGAAGAAACACACTAAACACAAACACTACCAAAACAATAAACTTAACGAAAACCGAAACAGCCTATACTTGTGTAACCTAACACAGAACAATGACATCAGGACACTAAGGACAATCACCCACGACAAACTCAAAGAATATGGCTGCCTAAATATGGTTCCCAATCAGAGACAACGATAAACACCTGCCTCTGATTGAGAACCACTTCAGACAGCCATAGACTTAGCTAGAACACCCCACTAGCTACAATCCCCATACATACACACCACATACAAAAACCCATGCCACACCCTGGCCTGACCAAATAAATAAAGATAAACACAAAATACTTTGACCAGGGTGTGACAGAACCCCCCCCCCCCCCCTAAGGTGCGGACTCCCGAACGCACCTCAAAACAATAGGGAGGGTCCGGGTGGGCGTCTGTCCATGGTGGCGGCTCCGGCGCGGGACGTGGACCCCACTCAATCAATGTCTTAGTCCCTTCTCCTCGCGTCCCTGGATAGTCCACCCTCGCCGCCGACCATGGCCTAGTAGTCCTCACCCAGAACCCCACTGGACTGAGGAGCAGATCGGGACTGAGGGGCAGCTCGGGACTGAGGCAGCTCGGAACTGAGGGGAAGCTCAGGAGTGAGAGGAAGCTCAGGAGTGAGAGGAAGCTCAGGAGTGAGAGGAAGCTCAGGAGTGAGAGGAAGCTCAGGAGTGAGAGGAAGCTCAGGCAGGTTGATGAATCTACCAGATCCTGGCTGGCTGGTGGTTTCGGCAGATCCTGGCTGACTGGCAGATCTGGAAGAGTCTGGTCGACTGGCAGATCTGGAAGAGTCTGGTCGACTGGCAGATCTGGAAGAGTCTGGTCGACTGGCAGATCTGGAAGAGTCTGGTCGACTGGCAGATCTGGAAGAGTCTGGTCGACTGGCAGATCTGGAAGAGTCTGGTCGACTGGCAGATCTGGAAGAGTCTGGTCGACTGGCAGATCTGGAAGAGTCTGGTCGACTGGCAGATCTGGAAGAGTCTGGTCGACTGGCAGATCTGGAAGAGTCTGGTCGACTGGCAGATCTGGAAGAGTCTGGTCGACTGGCAGATCTGGAAGAGTCTGGTCGACTGGCAGATCTGGAAGAGTCTGGTCGACTGGCAGCTCTGGCTGCTCCATGCTGACTGGCTGCTCCATGCTGACTGACAGCTCTGGCTGCTCCATGCTGACTGGCAGCTCTGGCTGCTCCATGCTGACTGGCAGCTCTGGCTGCTCCATGCTGACTGGCAGCTCTGGCTGCTCCATGCTGACTGGCAGCTCTGGCTGCTCCATGCTGACTGGCTGCTCTGGCTGCTCCATGCTGACTGGCTGCTCTGGCTGCTCCATTCTGACTGGCTGCTCCATGCTGACTGGCTGCTCCATGCTGACTGGCAGCTCTGGCTGCTCCATGCTGACTGACTGCCCTGGCTGCTCCATGCTGACTGGCGGCCCTGGCTGCTCCATGCTGACTGGCGGCCCTGGCTGCTCCATGCTGACTGGCGGCCCTGGCTGCTCCATGCTGACTGGCGGCTCTGGCTGCTCCATGCTAATTGGCAGCTCTGGCGGCTCCTTGCAGACTGGCAGCTCTGGCGGCTCCTTGCAGACTGGCAGCTCTGGCGGCTCCTTGCAGACTGGCAGCTTTGGCGGCTCCTTGCAGACTGGCAGCTCCTTGCAGACTGGCAGCTCCTTGCAGACTGGCAGCTCCTTGCAGACTGGCAGCTCCTTGCAGACTGGCAGCTCCTTGCAGACTGGCAGCTCTATGCAGACTGGCAGCTCCTTGCAAACTGGCAGCTCTATGCAGACTGGCAGTTCTGAACAGGCGGGAGACTCCGGCAGCGCTGTAGAGAAGGAAGGCTCTAACAGCGCTAAACAGGCGGGAGACTCCGACAGCGCTGGAGAGGCGAGGCGCACTGTAGGCCTGATGCGTGGTGCTGGCACTGGTGGTACTGGGACGAGGACACGCACAGGAAGCCTGGTGCGGGGAGCTGCTACCGGAGGGCTGGGGTGTGGAGGTGGCACAGGATGGGTTAGACCGTGAAGGCGTACTGGAGATCTTGAGAGCGGTGCTGGCACAGGACGTGCAAGGCTAGGGAGGTGCACAGGAGGCCTGGTACGTGAGACTGGCACCATCTTCACCAGCCGACTAACACGCACCTCAGGACGAGTATGGAGCGCTGACCCAGGTGCCATCAAATCCCCGACACGCTCCGTCGGGCGAATTCCATGTTTAAAACACCAACACAGCAACTCCCTCATTTCTCTCTCCCCCAATTTCCCCATTAACAGTCTGTTTCGCTCACCTCCAACACCGGCTCTGGTTCTTGTCTCCTCCATGGCTCCTCACGATAAACAGGGAGAGTTGGCTCAGGTCTGGCTCCTGACTCTGCCACACTCTCCCTGAGCCCCCCCCCCCAAGAAATTTTTGGGGCTGACTCTGGGGCCTCCGTCCGCGCCGCCTTGCTTGCTTCGCAAACTCCATTCTCCTATATCCTTCCGCGCACTGCTCCATCGAATCCCAGGCGGGCTCCGGCACTCTCCCTGGGTCGACCGCCCACCTGTCTATCTCCTCCCAAGAAGTATAGTCCATACTGTACTCCACTTTGGGCTGTTCCTGCCTGTTGACACGCTGCTTGGTCCCTTTGTGGTGGGTGATTCTGTAACGGTTTTCTGTATGTGAAGGAGAGTCGGACCAAAATGCGGCGTGTCTATTGCAATCCATGTTTAATGAAGAAACACACTAAACACAAACACTACCAAAACAATAAACTTAACGAAAACCGAAACAGCCTATACTTGTGTAACCTAACACAGAACAATGACATCAGGACACTAAGGACAATCACCCACGACAAACTCAAAGAATATGGCTGCCTAAATATGGTTCCCAATCAGAGACAACGATAAACACCTGCCTCTGATTGAGAACCACTTCAGACAGCCATAGACTTAGCTAGAACACCCCACTAGCTACAATCCCCATACATACACACCACATACAAAAACCCATGCCACACCCTGGCCTGACCAAATAAATAAAGATAAACACAAAATACTTTGACCAGGGTGTGACAGAGGGATACAGGGTGGAGTGACAGCCACCCTCTTCCGCCTCCACTATTCCCCAACAAGATCTCACAGTTTAACGAATTTGACTTTTATTTATTTATTTGTAATAATGACAATTACAACAATACTGAATGAACACTTATTTTAACTTGATATAATACATCAATAAAATCAATTTAGCCTCAAGTAAATAATGAAACATTCAATTTGGTTTAAATAATGCAAAAACAAAGTGTTGGAGAAGAAAGTAAAAGTGCAATATGTGCTATGTAAGAAAGCTAACGTTTCAGTTCCTTGCTCACAACATGAGAACATTAGAAAGCTGGTGGTTCCTTTTAACATGAGTCTTCAGTATTCCCAGGTAAGAAGTTTTCGGTTGTAGTTATTATAGGAATTATAGGACTATTTTCCTCTATACCATTTGTATTTCATTAACCTTTGACTATTGGATGTTCTTATAGGCACTTTAGTATTGCCAGTGTAACAGTATAGCTTCCGTCCCTCTCCTCGCTCCTCCCTGAGCTTGAACCAGCAACACAATGACAATTAACGCGCGCTAACTAGCTAGCCATTTCACTTCGGTTACACGAGCCTCATCTCGGGAGTTGATAGGCTTGAAGTCATAAACAGCGCAATGCTTGACGCACAAAGAAGAGCTGCTGGCAAAACGCACGAAAGTGCTGTTTGAATGAATGTTTACGTGCCTGCTTCTGCCTACCACCGCTCAGTCAGATACTTTGATACTTGTATGCTCAGTCAGAATATATGCAACGTAGGACACGCTAGATAATATCTAGGAATATCATCAACCATGTGTAGTTAACTAGTGATTATGATTGATTGTTTTTTATAAGATAAGTTTAATGCTAGCTAACAACTTACCTTGGCTTACTGCATTCGAGTAACAGGCAGTCTCCTTGTGGAGTGCAACGAGAGAGAGGCAGGTCTTATTGCATTGGACTAGTTAACTGTAAGGTTGCAAGATTGGATCCCCCGAGCTGACAAGGTGAAATCTGTCGTTCTGCCCCTGAACAAGGCAGTTAATCCACCGTTCCTAGGCGTCATTGAAAATAAGAATGGGTTCTTAACTGATTTGCCTAGTTAAATAAAGGTATAAAAATAAAAAAAACGCCAAATCGGCGCCCAAAAATACCGATTTCCGATTGTTATGAAAACGGCAAATCGGCCCTAATTAATCGGCCATTCCGATTTAATTGGTCGACCTCTAGTTCACACCCTCTTAAGCCTTAGCCCCTCCATTCTCTTTAAGGATTCACATGTGAGTCCATGTGCTCAACAACCAAATATTTCAAGACGAAAGGCTTGTTTGTACCAACGGTGTATTTGTAAATTCAATCTGGAGTGCCAGAGTGCGCTCTGGGCGTTTGTAAACTCAGAGAGTAGTCAGATTGTCAGTTCGTAAATTCAGAGCGTTTCACTCTCTGAGCATTCAGAGCTCACATCGGATGCTCTGGCTGAGAAGTAGGGTCGATCTGAGTGTTCTGACCCTAACAACAGCAATCAAGCACCCAAGCTAACTGGCTAACTTGCTAGCTACTGCCAGGAAAAAAATTGAGAACAGCTCACTCTGACCATTTTACTCACCCTAGCAGAGCTGGTTAGGCTGTTTTCATGTTATCCAGAGCATTGGTGACTGTAACTGTGCTGCTGGCTACAATTTAATTTAGTTTTTTTGACAATGTGTACTGACACCGGCCATATTCAACGGGTGTTGAGCATTCATGAATTCGTCAGTTATTCTGTGCTCTGGCACACTGATGACAAGAGTGCTCTGAAATTGGAGTAGATAGCCAGAGCGAATTTACCAGCTATGTCTATCGACAGTTGTCACAGTTGCATCATGAACATTCCATTGAAATGGTTAATTTCATAGTGGAGTCTTTTGTTTAGACATGTAGCTAGCTAGAACCATATTCCCAATTCAAAACGTTATTGCCCTGCATGAATCTGCAGGTAGCTAACCAACCAGGTTCATTGTTAGATAGCTAGCTAACATTAGGATATAACTAGCAATGCAAATGAGTTACAAATAATATTACTATACAGATCACACACATAACGTTAGCTAGCGAGCCAGAAACATAACTTTAGCTAGCTAGCTAACAGTACGCTTTAACTTGAAATTAAAATGACTTTTTGATCAAATTAGAAACGTGTAATATCTGAAAATTTAGCTAGCTAGACTATTTTACCCGTATACATGGATGGACGCTTCTCCCTCTCTGTCATGGATGCCATGGTTGCCCTTTACACAATAGCCTTCTGTGTGTTCTCTTTTCGACTCCCTCTGCATATTGGCAATCAAATGTCAGAATTTTCTCCATCTCCTTAGCTATCATACTCTAATTCCACAGGGCATTCCACTGATTTCAGAACTCGATCCTCCAGAAAGCGGTGAGCAATATTTTTTGAAGTTCTACTATGTGATATCTTTAAAAAAAAAGATGTGTTAGAAAGGATTACCTACAAATACTGACCAGCTCATGTTATAGACAGAAATGTGCTACATGGCAGACCAATCCAAACTCATCTCATGGGATGTCTAGCCCAACCAATATCTCACCAAATCATGGCTAACGGGAAGTTTTTTTTTCCCGTGGATAAACCAACTAGGCTCGTAATTTGGCAATCGTATCAGTATTTACATATGGCATACAAGTTTGTTATTGAGGCACATTAAAGTTCACATGTTCCAAAAGGCATTCATGCCAAAAACACATTTTTTAGCTCTCCTGTGATGTAGTGACGCGTGACATACGCCTGGTTTCCTGAAACGAGTCACATATGAACACATCTTAAGCCATGCAAAAAATCATTTAGAATGTAGAATGACAGGAAATTTGCTTTAAAACTGAAAGATGTAAAGAATAGCAGGACATTTATATCAGGAAATGTACATTTAGGGGTATTTTATAAGGGAACGTTTTTTGGGTGGGAATTTCCAAAATACTTTCAATATTATTAATTTCCATGTCGGCTTTATGTCTGGAAATGCCATTGTCCGCAGCAAAGGAACCCAATTTCAAATTCCCGAAAAAGGCGTTTAAAATAAAGAAAACTTGCAAAAATGGATATTAATATCCCTTTCAATATCCCTTTGTAACTTTAAAGAATATTTCTTTCAAAATGTTGATTCCTGCGACCGGGAGACGCATGAGGCGGCACACAATTGGCCCAACGTCGTCCAGGTTAGGGTAGGGTTCGGCCGGGATGCCCAATTGCGCTCTGGCGACTCCTGTGGTGGGCTGGGCGCATGCACGCTGACACGGTCACCAGGTGTACATTGTTTCGTCCGACACATTGGTGCGGCTGGCTTCCAGTTTAAGCGGGCATTGTGTCAAGAAGCAGTGCGGCTTGGCAGGGTTGTGTTATGGAGGACACACGGCTCTCGACCTTTGCCTCTCCCGAGTCCGTACGGGAGTTGCAGCGATGGGAAAAGACTGAAACTACCAATTGGATACCACAAAATTGTGGAGAAAAAGGAGTATAAAAAAATGGATTCCTAAAGGATATGTCTAGAGATTTGGTTTACTCCATCAGATTTGTCTAAAATCTTAAATAAGTTAGGAATGAGCAGGGTTAGCTGTACCACAAGGACTCCTTGTTCATGTCCTCATTACATGTAGTGTAACAAGACCACTCATGGTCTGTAAAGTTATCTACTTTTGATTGTTTGTTTAAATCTATGTTGTCATCACCATCACAACCAGGAAGTCAACTCCATCTGCCTGATAGATTCAAATATAATATGAATTGTGTTTCAAATATGTTACATTTATTTAGGTTTCCGAGTCATGAAGCAACTGAGGAAAAACTAAATTGCTATTCTGTACACCACTTAAATGAAGAAAAACGCAATTTTTGTCAACTCCGTAAAAAATCTACTCTGTCAGATTTTTGTCTAACGTCAACTCCGTCAGAGGGGTAAAAGATCTGATAGAATTGTAATCATTTTATTGGAGATTTCAAAGTGAAACATTTTCTAAATTTGAATTTTGTTTGTATTGAACTTTTATTTTTAGAGGCAGATACAGTTGAAGTCGGAAGTTTACATACACCTTAGCCAATTACATTTAAACTCTGTTTTTTACAATTCCTGACATTTAATCCTAGTAGAAATCCCATGTTTTAGGTCAGTTAGGATCACCACTTTATTTTTAGAATGTGAAATGTCAGAATAATAATAGAGAGAATAATTTATTTCAGCTTTTATGTCTTTCATCACATTCCCAGTGGGTCAGAAGTTTACATGCACTCAATTAGTATTTGGTAGCATTGCCTTTAAATTGTTTAACTTGGGTCAAATGTTTCAGGTAGCCTTCCACAAGCTTCCCACAATAAGTTGGGTGAATTTTGGCCCATTCCTCCTGACAGAGCTGATGTAACTGAGTCCGGTTTGTAGGCCTCCTTGCTCACACACGCTTTTTCAGTTCTGCCCACAATTTTTCTATGGGATTGAGATCAGAGCTTTGTGATGGCCACTCCAATACCTTGACTTTGTTGTCCTTAAGCCATTTTGCCACAACTTTGGAAGTATGCTTGGGGTCATTGTCCATTTGGAAGAGCCATTTGCGACCAAGCTTTAACTTCCTGACTGATGTCTTGAGATGTTGCTTCAATATATCCACATCATTTTCCTACCTCTTGATGCCATCTATTTTGTGAAGTGCACCAGTTCCTCCTGCAGCAAAGCACCCCCACTGCTTCATGGTTGGGATGGTCTTCTTCGTCTTGCAAGCCTCCCCCTTTTTCCTCCAAACATAACAATGGTCATTATGGCCATCAGACCAGAGGACATTTCTCCAAAAAGTACGATCTTTGTCCCTATGTGCAGTTGCAAACCGTTGTCTGGCTTTTTTATGGCGGTTTTGGAGCAGTGGCTTCTTCCTTACTGAGCGGCCTTTCAGGTTATGTCGATATAGGACTTGTTGTACTGTGCATATAGATACTTTTGACTCCAAAATGACACAATACATTGTTTACCATTAATTTTTATTGGGCACAAAATAATCTGTATAGTCACCAAGCTTGATGTAATCATTGCATGCTATAAATACGGTACCAAATACTAAACTTTTGTCTACTTTTAATACATAAGTTTGGACACACCTACTCATCCCATGGTTTGTCTTTATTTTACTCATAGAGACGGATGATGAATTTTATGAATGGTGAACGTTTGATCTCCGTATGTGTGGTTCCCACTGTGAAGCATGGAGGAGGTGTGATGGTGTGTGTACTTTGCTGGTGACACTGTCAGTGATTTATTTAGAATTCAGGTCACACTTAACCAGCATGGTTACCATAGCATTTTGCAGTGATACGCCATCCCATCTGATTTGGGCTTAGTGGGATTATCATTTGTTCTTCAACAGGACAATGACCCAACACACCTTCAGGCTGTGTAAGGGCAACGTTACCAAGCAGGAGAGTGATGTAAGTATTGCATCAGATGACCAGGCCTCCACAATCACCCGACCTCAACCCAATTGATATGGTTTGGGATGAGTTGGACCGCAGACTTTTTAATTGTTTTATTTTACCGTTATTTAACTATGCAAATCAGTTAAGAACAAATTCTTCTTTTCAATGACGGCCTAGGAACAGTGGGTTAACTGCCTTGTTCAGGGGCAGAATGACAGATTTGTACCTTGTCAGCTCGGGGATTCGATCTTGCAACCTTTCGGATACTAGTCCAACGCTCTATCCACTAGGCTACGCTGAGTGGAGATAAAGCATCCAACAAGTGCTCAGCATATGTGGGAACTCCTTCAAGACTGTTGGAAAAGCATCCCATGTGAAACTGGTTAAAAGAATGCCAAGAGTGTGCCATGCTGTCATCAATGCAAAGGATGGCTACTTTGAAGAATCTTAAATATAAAATATATGTTTAAATATTAAACATATTTTAATGTTTTTTTTATTACATTATTCCATATGTGATATTTCATAGTTGTGATGTCTTCACTCGTATTCAACAATGTAGAAAATAGTAAAAATACAGAAAAACCCTTGAATGAGTACGTGTGTCCAAACGTTTGACTGGTACAATATATACAGCACATTTGGAAAGTATTCAGATCCCTTGACTTTTTCCACATTTTGTTACATTACAGCCTTATGGATACATTTTTTTTCCGCTCTTCAATCTACACACAATACCCCATAATGACAAAGAAAACCTGTTTAAAAATATATATAATTTAATCACATTTACGTATGTATTCAGACCCTTTACTCAGTACTTTGTTGAAGCACCTTTGGCAGCAATTACAGTCTTCTTGTGTATGACGCTACACTCTTGGCACACCTGTATTTGGGGAGTTTCTCTCATTCTTCTAAGCAGATCCTCTCATGC
Source organism: Oncorhynchus mykiss (assembly GCF_057628025.1). NCBI lineage: Eukaryota > Metazoa > Chordata > Actinopteri > Salmoniformes > Salmonidae > Oncorhynchus > Oncorhynchus mykiss. The sequence continues at coordinate 5,608,150 of NC_143035.1, read as the reverse complement.
GCTGTCATGTTGGATGAGGAACATCGCTGCACAGCTATTTTCAGGTCTCTCCAGAGATGTTTGTTCGGGTTCAAGTCCGGGCTCTGGCTGGGCCACTCAAAGACATTCAGAGACTTGTCCCGAAGCCACTCCTGCGTTTTCTTAGCTGTGTGCTTAGGGTCGTTGTCCTGTTGGAAGGTGAGTCAGGTCCTGAGTGCTCTGGAGCAGGTTTTTATCAAGGATCTCTCTGTACTTTGCTCCATTCATCTTTCCCTTTCTCCCAGTCCCTGCCATTAAAATGATCCCCACAGCTGCCCTCACCATGCTTTAACCGTAGGGAGTTGGGGGGGCCCCTTGCGAGGTGTGTGTGTGTGTCTGTGTGTGTGTGTGTGTCGGTAGAGGAACAAAGGGAAGCTGAAGACTTGGAGTGGAAACTTCAGACACCCGTCACGATCTCGCACGGCGGTGTCTGCTTGACCTCTCACCTCCGAGGCAGTAGTGACACCAGTCAGTCAAGAAGATCCGGTGGGAGAGAGGGCAGCCAGTTAAACATGACCTTAGTTTTCAGTATATTGTGATAGGAATCCTACCACTCCATTGCTCCCAAATGATTTTGCACAGTCGTTCATATTGCCACTCAACGCTCAGAATACGCTCAGATGTGTACTTTTCTAGTCAATGATCTACATGGGAAAGTGAATGGATTTGGATGCTTTTGAACAGTCCCTGCCCTGAAGGGCCATTTTGAGTGTGTAGGCTAGCTATGCTATGCTTCATTTATACTGTAAGTATTGGTCTCTCCCTTCTCCTATGAATGTCAATAGGACAAGAGATCTGCTTTGTCTTCTCCTGAACACAGTGAAAATCCTTGTCACACCCAGTCCAGCCTCGTCTCTCTCTCACTCACTCACTCACTCACTCACTCACTCACTCACTCACTCACTCACTCACTCACTCACTCTCCTATGGAGATTGCTGCTGTTGTGGCACTGGCACTGTAGCTCTGCCTCTGTTTGTTTAGGCTGCTTGTATACATTTTGAAATTGGGTAGGCAAAGCAGGAAGACCAAGCAATGTTTACATCTGAAAGAGAGTCCTCTTCTTTGCTCTGCACTGCGTGTTTACTGACTTTCTCTCTCACCACTGCTGGGGAACAAGACACTGGCTGTGGGTTTGTTTTTCAAACAGTCTAAAGACATTCTTTTTCATAAGAAAGCCCATGGTCATGGGTCAGGGAGAGACTGCAGATAGGCTTGCTCGGTCGGCCGCACCTTTTTGTTACCTGATGCCAGTGATTCACAATAAATACCTGGAATTGGCATGCTATTGTTCTTCCTTCTTTGGAGGCTGCTTAGTTTATAGCTAACACTGACTAAATCAGTGTCATACCACCATCTATTATCTCAATATAATATTATTCATTAGTGTCTATTGTGGGCTAAGAAGTCCCATGGTGCCATAATGCAGTCTTGATGTGGGCCTCTATCTCTATAACACCTCACTTTAATATATCTGCTCCAGTGTAAGTGCTTATTCACACTACAACTACCTTGTTGGCCCATTGAGAGGGATGTGTTTAATTTTTTAAAACGTGTAACGGAGCACGGTCTAAGAGCAGACAGAGAGAGAGAGATGAGGGTTGAGAGAGAGAGAGATGAGGGGTAGAAAGAGGACACGGAACGCTTTCTCACGGCAACGGTCTCCACGGCGACGGTGTGACCCACATATCCCTTCTCTCTCGTTGTCCTCGGAGACGGGGCAGCTGTTTTGGGGCGGGGGGAGACGAAGACTGCGGCTGTGGCGGGGCGGGTTGTAACGGAAGGAGTGTGTAGTGGAGACTGAACTAGAGATAATGCTCTGACCGAGAGGGTAAACATCTTGCCTGCTCAATGTGATATAGCAAAAGGAGAGAGAAAGAAAGTCGGCGTGTGCATGGTGTGTGTATGCATGCCTGTGTTTGTGGTTGTGTGTAGTTGAGTGGGTTTGTGCGGTATCTGTCTATATGTATATATCTGCCATGCATGTGTGTTTTTAAATAGCCCTCATCCATTACACGTTCACTCTCAAGCCAGGAGAGGAATGCCCCAGACTGTGTGCCCAGCAGCAGGCACCATGTTCACCCCCAGTGGCTTCAGCCCCCACCTGGCCTCCACCTGCTCTGAGGCTGACCCGGTGATCGAGGATGAAGGGGGCCCTCAGGAGGCCCGGGGGCCTGGTGCTTGCCTGGCCGAAGGACCCCCCATCACCTCCGCCTCCCTGGACACCCTCATCCAGCACCTTGTGCCCACCACAGACTACTACCCAGAGGTAAACAACTATTAGAGGGCCAGAAATCTATCCTGGTTGTACTGGCTACAGCATCAGTAGTAGAAATAGGAATAGTAACAGCAATAGTAATGTTAATGATAATGTAAATACTTTATGTGTTGCCTTCCACAGAAAGCCTATGTGTTTACATTCCTGCTGAGTGCTCGTCTGTTCATCTCTCCTCCTGAGCTACTGGCCAGACTCTGTGAGACCTGCATTAAACAACAGCAGCTGGACCAGAGTCCACTGGACATGGTCAGTACACACACACCTACTGACCACTTATACACAGAGTCCTCTCAACACGTTCAGTACTGCTTACACACACATGCACAGTCCCTCAACACACACAGCTACTGCTGATCACTTCGACACGCCTACTGAAAGCTGTCCTTCCCAGTGTCTCTGACTGTGTCTTCTTCTCCTGCGCCCCCCCCCCCCCCCCCCCCCAGGCTAAAGTGAGGAAGTTTGGTCCCAAGATCCTGCAGCTGCTAACAGAGTGGACAGAGACGTTCCCCACAGACTTCAGAGAGGAGAAGATGGTGGGCCTGTTCAAAGACATTATCCACAGGATAGCACCCTGTGATGAGGTGAGGAGGAGAGAGGGAGGGAGGGAGGGAGGGAGGGAGGGAGGGAGGCTACCCTCCATAGTCTCAAAGATGAGACTGAGAGCAGGGGGAAGGGGTGTGGTGCTCTGAATGTACAAACAGTGCAATGTTATACAATCCTGTTCCACTGCATTACAGGTGAGAGAGTGGGATAGGGCGAGAGTGAAGTGAAAGAGAGGAGGGACAGAGAGAAAGAGAGAGGAGAAGAGAGAACAAGGGGAGGGGTTTTGGCATTGCCTCTGCAGCCTCAGGGAAAGAGAGAGAAGAGATGGATGATGATGATGGAGGTAGAAAAAGGGATGGAGGATGGAGAGCAGGAAGGGGGGGAAGTGAAGGGAGGTTGGATGCGAGGGAGGAACAGGGATGTAGAGAGAGAGAGTGTGAGGAGGCTAATGGTGATGAATGTGCAGTTATTTGTGGCTGCAGAGCAGAGCTGGGCCCAGGCAGTGTTCTCACTCTGGGTCATTTAGGGCACACTGTGGGTGATTTACTGAGACCCGACCTGTTGGCCCCAACCAACAGCCTACAGCCACACAGCTCAGTGGGGGCTGGACACACATACACACACTGGGGGAACACACACATGTCCATGCACACAGAAGAAACAATGGTGTGAAAGAGGTCTGGGAAGATGATGATGATGATGATGATTTTTGTTATCTCCTGATGATGATACTAATGTTGAACATCCTTAATATGTTTATGATCATTATTAGTTGTCTAATCATTATAATGTCCTCCCCAGGCGTACTGGAAGACACTGAGTCAGGTCCTGCAGACCCTGAACCAGAAGCTTGCAGCCATCGCCCAGGGAGAGGAGTGCATCGTCAAAGTGAATGCCTCCTCTGTATCCTCAATCTCTGACAAGCTGGTGGCCTTCAAGACCAAGTCTCCACCCATCCAGAAGGAAATGCTGTCTATCTGCAACGACCCTTACACACTTGCACAGCAACTCACCTATATAGAACTGGTAAGGAGAGGGGGGGTGAAGGATAGGATGGGAGGCGGGGGTTAAATAGAGGTCATGGAGGGAGAGCGAGAGAGAGAGAGAGAGAAAGAGATGAAGGGAAGTGGAAGGGGAAAAGAAGGAGAGAGAGAAGCAGAGATGAAAGATAATGAGAGAAGGGTGTGATGTAAGGGAGAGAGATGATGAGAAGGGTAGGGAGAGATGACACTAAGAGAGAGAGAGAGCAGAGGGGAGAAAAGAACAGACACAGCAATAAAGCCTAGATTAAGATAGCTGGAGAGAGAAAGAGGGAGAGGAGAAAGAGAGAGAGAGAGAGAGCACTGAAATCTTCCAAACAGCCCAGAGGACAGCTAGTTCTCCCATTGGCTTGATTACCTGCTAACTATTCCAGTATTAGTTTTAAATGCTCCCCTGTTAGCTCTAGCCTACAACTGACTAATAGGCATAGGAAAGGGTGCTCTAAAGACACATGAACAGACAGGGCTGAGCAACAAATGATCGGAGGAGGACGACCCACTCTCACTGATTGAGTGACGTGTGTTCATGTGTATTGGTGTGTGGGGGTGTTTTTATGCGTTTATGTGATTCTGTGTCTGTGTGGGGGGAAGGGAGGCGGGGGTTGTGTGTCTGTTTGTCCGCCCTTCCATGTGGGTCGGTGTGTGTGTGTGTGTGTGTGTGTGTGGGGGCGGGGTGTGTGTGATTGTAAGGGCCGTCTTCCGCAGGCCTGAGTAAGCATGTGCTCTCATCTGATAAGTATGACATCATCTCAGAAGTCAGTGGATTGCCCGAGGCATTTAACAAAGGGAATAAAACCGCAGTGGATATATGCGACCTGACAGCGTTACAATCCACAGCACACACACACACAAACGCACACGCGCACACACACACACACACACACCCTGGCTAATATGCAATCTCTCAGACGTACTGTAAAACTGACAAACTGTAAAGTGCTTATCACAGTACCGAAATGCCTGCATTCTGGCATTCACTGAGTCCTGGCTGACAGAGCAGGATCGAGACGCTGATTTAGAAATCGACGACTTTGGGGTTCCTGTGCTCCAGGACCGTGATGCCTAAACAATGTGCGAAGCACAAGGTGGAAAGGTCTGCCGCTACAATTAATAAACGATGGGCGAAGCACAAGGTGGAAAGGTCTGCCGCTACAATTAATAAACGATGGCTCAACACGGTGGAAAGGTCTGCCGCTACAATTAATAAACGATGGCTCAACACGGTGGAAAGGTCTGCCGCTACATTAATAAACGATGGCTCAACACGGTGGAAAGGTCTGCCGCGACATTAATAAACGATGGCTCAACACGGTGGAAAGGTCTGCCGCTACATTAATAAACGATGGCTCAACACGGTGGAAAGGTCTGCCGCTACATTAATAAACGATGGCTCAACACGGTGGAAAGGTCTCCGCTACATTAATAAACGATGGCTCAACACGGTGGAAAGGTCTGCCGCTACATTAATAAACGATGGCTCAACACGGTGGAAAGGTCTCCGCTACATTAATAAACGATGGCTCAACACGGTGGAAAGGTCTGCTGCTACATTAATAAACGATGGCTCAACACGGTGGAAAGGTCTGCCGCTACATTAATAAACGATGGCTCAACACGGTGGAAAGGTCTCCGCTACATTAATAAACGATGGCTCAACACGGTGGAAAGGTCTGCCGCTACATTAATAAACGATGGCTCAACACGGTGGAAAGGTCTCCGCTACATTAATAAACGATGGCTCAACACGGTGGAAAGGTCTGCCGCTACATTAATAAACGATGGCTCAACACGGTGGAAAGGTCTGCCGCTACATTAATAAACGATGGCTCAACACGGTGGAAAGGTCTCCGCTACATTAATAAACGATGGCTCAACACGGTGGAAAGGTCTCCGCTACATTAATAAACGATGGCTCAACACGGTGGAAAGGTCTGCCGCTACATTAATAAACGATGGCTCAACACGGTGGAAAGGTCTCCGCTACATTAATAAACGATGGCTCAACACGGTGGAAAGGTCTGCCGCTACATTAATAAGCGATGGCTCAACACGGTGGAAAGGTCTCCGCTACATTAATAAACGATGGCTCAACACGGTGGAAAGGTCTGCCGCTACATTAATAAACGATGGCTCAACACGGTGGAAAGGTCTGCCGCTACATTAATAAACGATGGCTCAACACGGTGGAAAGGTCTCCGCTACAATTAATAAACGATGGCTCAACACGGTGGAAAGGTCTCCGCTACATTAATAAACGATGGCTCAACACGGTGGAAAGGTCTCCGCTACATTAATAAACGATGGCTCAACACGGTGGAAAGGTCTGCCGCTACATTAATAAACGATGGCTCAACACGGTGGAAAGGTCTGCCGCTACATTAATAAACGATGGCTCAACACGGTGGAAAGGTCTGCCGCTACATTAATAAACGATGGCTCAACACGGTGGAAAGGTCTGCCGCGACATTAATAAACGATGGCTCAACACGGTGGAAAGGTCTGCCGCGACATTAATAAACGATGGCTCAACACGGTGGAAAGGTCTGCCGCTACATTAATAAGCGATGGCTCAACACGGTGGAAAGGTCTCCGCTACATTAATAAACGATGGCTCAACACGGTGGAAAGGTCTGCTGCTACATTAATAAACGATGGCTCAACACGGTGGAAAGGTCTGCCGCGACATTAATAAACGATGGCTCAACACGGTGGAAAGGTCTGCTGCTACATTAATAAACGATGGCTCAACACGGTGGAAAGGTCTGCTGCTACATTAATAAACGATGGCTCAACACGGTGGAAAGGTCTGCCGCTACATTAATAAACGATGGCTCAACACGGTGGAAAGGTCTGCCGCTACATTAATAAACGATGGCTCAACACGGTGGAAAGGTCTGCCGCGACATTAATAAACGATGGCTCAACACGGTGGAAAGGTCTCCGCTACATTAATAAACGATGGCTCAACACGGTGGAAAGGTCTGCTGCTACATTAATAAACGATGGCTCAACACGGTGGAAAGGTCTGCCGCTACATTAATAAACGATGGCTCAACACGGTGGTCATACGTGTGACCCAGATATTTTACTTTGATCGGTCTCACTTCGGACCGTTTTCTTACCATGGGAGTTCCCCCAGATAGTTGTCACGCCGGTCTCCATCCATTCTAGAGCTAACGGGGACAAGGCGACGGACACCATCTCCCGGACCGTACAAAGGTTACAGTACAACTCCCTGACGCTCTGAACCTCTTTATTGGTGACTTTAATCACTGTTTGCTGAAAAAGTATCTCAATCGCTACCAATTCGTCGCCTGCCTTAGAAGACATGGCAACGCGTTGGATTTGTGTTATGGGACAGTAAAGGGGGCATATAAATCCATTGCCAGAGCGCCACCGGGCTCGTCTGACCATAGCACTGTTTAACTCGTTCCCACCTTAAAAACCGGTCATGAAGAGAGGCAAAGTTGAACGAAGAAATGTTCAGGTGTGGACGGCTACTGAGCGTCTTCAGGACTGCTTTGATAGTACATGTTTCCTAGCTCCTGCACTGACCTGTGAAAATGAGGAAATACCCCGGAAATCAGGCTAAATATTTACTAATAACAAACCTTTGGTAACCGAACGTGTTAGCAGAGAGGCTTTTGTAAAGTTTAGCATAGTCAGCTGGTTGATGGACTTTTTAAACCAATAGAACTCAAAGGGTGAGAGTCAACAGTTCCCGATCCTCCACTGGTTCACCACAAGGGTGCGTCCTTTCCCCTCTGTTTGTACTGTACAGTAATGATTGTCAGAGTAATCACGACTCTGGACACATCATTAGGTTTGCAGACAACTTGGTTATGGTGAGTCTTTTACAGGATGGGGAGGTGAGCCACGGCCCAGTGGTGGAGGAGTTCTTGCTTATAATAACTTAATGTCACGAAAACCAAGGGTATGGTTAAATGAGATCCAGAAGCTCTCACTGCCACCAAATGCAGACTCTTATAGATGGTGAGCTAGTGGAGACCGATGGTCGATACAAATATATCTTGGCCCTTTCCTTGACAGCAAACTTGAGTTTTGAGCCCAATATGTATGCTATCTTCCCGGGGGAACTCTTTTACAGATCGTTCATTGCATCCATATTTACATTCAATATGATCTGCTGTTTCGGTGATCTAAACTTCAGGCTGGGTAACATTGTGAAACAAAGTAGTAGGATCGTTGGCATGAACTTAACCCACCTTTTTTTTTACCTGTATCAGTCATAAGTCGTATGTAAGGCGCAATCCATTCTGAGGGACCCCCAGCATCCCTTGTTTGTTGAATTTATGTTGCTTCTCAGGGCACCGATGCAGGCTCCCTAAGTTTAGGTCTAAACTCTCCTTCCTGCCAGCTGCTATCAGCTTTCTCAATAAGCTGTAGTAGTACTGGTAGTTGTGTATTGCTGTATATTGTTTTTGTGTATATTTATTGTCATGTGTTCAATGTGTTTTTAACCACGTGCTGCGAAATGAATAACCCCCCCGGGGATAATAAAGACGACTCTACACGCACATGTGCACAGCTATCTGTGCTGTGGACTACCACGCCATGCTTGGATTCTTTATGAATTTTTCCCTGTGTCTATGCCCCTATGGCTGCATTTACACAGGAAGCCCAATTCGGATCTTTTTGCCACTAACTGGTCTTTTGACCAATCAGATCAGATATTTTGTCAAAAACATTTCAGAAATGGGCTGCCTGTGAAAATGCAGCCAAAGTAAACGGGTGAGCTAATGTAGCTGCATACCAGGGGTCATCTGTTAATTCAAGGACATGTGATATCTTGTCGATGATTCATGACTTCCTGTATTGATTGGCTACCATTACTGATATTAATTTAATATCCATGGCCATGTCGCTATGCTCTGCTCTGTGTGTTTCAGGAACACCTGAGTCACATCGGCCCTGAAGAGTTTGTACAAGCCTTTGTTCAGAAAGACAAACTGGATAGCACTCAGGTATAGTATACGGCACTTTGTCAGTGGAAATAACATTACAATATACTGCTGTGTGAATCATTTTTTTGCCTTTTGAAAAGAGTGTGAGAGAGAGAGAGAGAGAGAGTGTTTCAGCATCACTAATTGGAAGGCAGTTCTATAGGGCCACTCAGGGGCCAGCAGGTCACTAAGGCCCCGCTCTGCCTGGGGCTCACTTTAATGATGATGACTGGACACAACACACAGTCACATACACACAGTTGCACGCACGCACATACACACACACACTAAGTTATTTTTATCTCTCCATCTCTCTTGCACACGCTCCTTTGCAACTTCTCTCTCTTTATTTGCCTGTCTTTTGATGCTTTCTTGCTCTCTGTGTGCTCTCTTTTTCTCTCCCTCTCTCTCTCGCTGCAGTAATTGCCCTATTTCCATTGTCTCTGCCAGCTGCTGATGACATTAACACAGGGAGGGGGTGGGTCGGTGGGTCTGTCTGTCTGTCTGTCTGTCTGTAGTTAGATAGATGCCTCCATAACATCAGACAAAACCCCTATAGCACCTATAGCTTCAACCCAGTCAGCCCACTGGGCAAACACACTGGTTGAATCAACTTTTCCACGCCATTTCAATGAAATGACATTGGACCAACATGGAATAGATGTTGAATTGAGATCTGGGTCCAGCTATAACTTATATTATCATGGTGAAATCGTTTACACTTTCAATCCACATAAAATGACAACAATGTACTCCTTTAATGATCATTGAGGGTCTGATTCAGACTCAATAGTGGAATTGAAAAAGGAAGAAACCCATTGAGACACAGCGTAAACCGAGCCCGTGCACTTGGGCAGATACTGTGTGTGACTGTGTGAGAGCAAAGTCTAGCATGACGCTCATCTCAATATCTGCGGCGCTGCTCATGGCAACACCATTTCGCAAGAGTCTACCTTTAAACATACAATGAAAACAGCAACAAACAACAACAAAAAACACATCATTGAGAGATGATCGGCCCACAGAAAACATTTACACCTCTCGTCAACAGTTGTGCGACACACTTTTAAACTCACTAAGGGGCACTAGTACATCTAGGTGAAGCATTTTTTTTACAGACTGTTCCATGTCTCCGGTGCACATTGGGAAAAGGCAGTCTTGCCTAACTCGGTAAGGACCCTGGGGACTTTAAGTAGCTACCACCTAGTAGACCAAGTCTGGTAACTGCTAGTGGTGAAGGAGAGCAGGCTACCAAGGTAGAGAGGGGGCCTTGTAGATAAACACATACAAATGTAGCTGCGCATGTAAAGCGAGGTCCAGCCCACCATTTGATACAAGATGCAATGGTGGGTTTGCAACTTGGCATTTGAAACAAAACGCAAAGATGCATGATAAGCTCAGTTCAGTCTCTTTAACACAGAAGAGGCTGCATGCATATACAATAAGTCACCATAATCAAGCTTGAACAAGCTTCCTTCTAGCCTCAAAACTGTTCCGAAAATAAAAAAAACTATTCCAGTTTAAGCTTCCTCACAAGATTATCTACATGAACTTTGTAAGACAGCTTATCGTCCAACCAAAGACCAAGGTATTTGTATGATGACACCTTTTCAATGGGTGTGCCACAGGCATCAAAATGCTAACCTTCTCTGGCTGAGAGGGAGCTCTGGTAAAGGTCATGAAGTGGACTTAACATGGACTTATTGTAAGTCAATAAAACACAGACTTAAGTCCATGTTAAGTCTACTTATCTCAAGTCTGGATAGGTGGCCTAGTAAGGTGGCCCTCTGTGGTCCTGATTGTGTGCTTGTGTCTCTTGCAGCCGTGTTTCAGTGAGCAGAAGAAGAAGACCACTAACTTGGAGGCTTATGTCAGGTGGTTCAACAGGCTGTGCTACCTGGTGGCCACTGAGATCTGCATGGTAAATGATTTCACATGTTATTCTCATCTTTGTTGTGCAATGTGGCATTACTACCCTCAGATCATCCCCATTGTGAGTAGCATTACTACCCTCAGATCATCCCCATTGTGAGTAGCATTACTACCCTCAGATCCCCATTGTAAGTAGCATTACTACCCTCAGATCCTAATTGTGAGTAGCATTACTACCCTCAGAACCCCATTGTGAGTAACAGTACTACTCTCAGATCCCCATTGTGAGTAACAGTACCACCCTCAGATCCCCATTGTGAGTAACATTACCACTCTCAGATCCCAATTGTGAGTAACAGTACCACCCTCAGATCCCAATTATGAGTAACATTACCACTCTCAGATCCCAATTGTGAGTAACATTACTACCCTTAGATCCCAATTGTGAGTAACATTACCACTCTCAGATCCCCATTGTGAGTAACATTACTACCCTCAGATCCCCATTGTGAGTAACATTACCACTTTCAGATCCCAATTGTGAGTAACATTACTACCCTCAGATCCCCATTCAAATCAAATGTATTTATAAAGCCCTTCTTACATCAGCTGATATCTCAAAGTGCTGTACAGACACCGAGCCTAAAACCCCAAACAGCAAGCAATGCAGGTGTAGAAGCACGGTGGCTAGGAAAAACTCCCTAGCAAGGCCAAAACCTAGGAAGAAACCTAGAGAGGAACCAGGCTATGAGGGGTGGCCAGTCTTCTTCTGGCTGTGCCAGGTGGAGATTATAACAGAACATGGCCAAGATGTTCAAATGTTCATAAATGACCAGCATGGTTAAATAATAATAATAATAATCACAGTAGTTGTCAAGGGTGCAACAAGTCAGCACCTCAGGAGTAAATGTCAAGTTGGCTTTTTATAACCGATCATTGAGAGTATCTCTACCACTCCTGCTGTCTCTAGAGAGTTGAAAACAGCAGGTCTGGGACAGGTAGCACGTCCGGTGAACAGGTCAGGGTTCCATAGCCGCAGGCAGAACAGTTGAAACTGGAGAAGGAGATTGTGAGTAGCATTACTACCCTCAGATCCCCATTGTGAGTAACATTACTACCCTCAGATCCCCATTGTGAGTAGCATTACTACCCTCCAATCCCCATTGTGAGTAGCATTACTACCCTCAGATCCCCATTGTGAGTAGCATTACTACCCTCAGATCCCCATTGTGAGTAGCATTACTACCCTCAGATCCCCATTGTGAGTAGCATTACTACCCTCAGATCCCCATTGTGAGTAACATTACTACCCTCAGATCCCCATTGAGAGTAGCATTACTACCCTCAGATCCCCATTGAGAGTAGCATTACTACCCTCAGATCCCCATTGTGAGTAACATTACTACCCTCAGATCCCCATTGTTAGTAGCATTACTACCCTCCAATCCCCATTGTTAGTAGCATTACTACCCTCAGATCCCCATTGTGAGTAGCATTACTACCCTCAGATCCCCATTGTGAGTAGCATTACTACCCTCAGATCCCCATTGTGAGTAGCATTACTACCCTCATATCCCCATTGTTAGTAGCATTACTACCCTCATATCCCCATTGTGAGTAGCATTACTACCCTCATATCCCCATTGTGAGTAGCATTACTACCCTCATATCCCCATTGTTAGTAGCATTACTACCCTCAGATCCCCATTGTGAGTAGCATTACTACCCTCATATCCCCATTGTTAGTAGCATTACTACCCTCCAATCCCCATTGTTAGTAGCATTACTACCCTCAGATCCCCATTGTGAGTAGCATTACTACCCTCATATCCCCATTGTGAGTAGCATTTTCTACTCTCAGATCCCCATTGTGAGTAGCATTACTACCCTCAGATCCCCATTGTGAGTAACATTACTACCCTCAGATCCCCATTGTGAGTAACATTACTACCCTCAGATCCCCATTGTGAGTAACATTACTACCCTCAGATCCCCATTGTGAGTAACATTACTACCCTCAGATCCCCATTGTGAGTAGCATTACTACCCTCAGATCCCCATTGTGAGTAACATTACTACCCTCAGATCCCCATTGTGAGTAACATTACTACCCTCTGATCCCCATTGTGAGTAACATTACTACCCTCAGATCCCCATTGTGAGTAGCATTACTACCCTCAGATCCCTATTGTGAGTAGCATTACTACCCTCCGATCCACATTTTGACTGAGGCAGTATACTTTCTTCCCAGAACTGGGCCAAGTATATTTAGTTTTGCATCTAATTTACATCCAGTATATCTCACTACCAGCTTGTTTATGTATCCTCTCAGCCTGCTAAGAAGAAGCAGAGGGCCCAGGTGATTGAGTTCTTCATCGATGTGGCCAGAGAGTGCTTCAACATCGGCAACTTCAACTCCCTCATGGCCATCATCTGTGAGTGTCTCGGCTGTATCCCACACGATACAAGATCATACACTGATATTTGGCAATATACTGACATTTGACATGTGTCTGCTACTCTAGCTGGTATGAATATGAGTCCTGTGTCTCGGCTGAAGAAGACCTGGGGGAAAGCCAAGACTGCCAAGTTCTTCATTCTGGAGGTACAACTCACTAATATAGAACAGTATGTCCTTGGTAGAATATGGAGAAAACACTTTACCTGCCTATTAAATTAGAATTGAATGCGGGCTGAACTTCCTGATTTGGCCTCGTTTTTAGGCTTGGTCATTAAGAAATGCAGCAGCTATGACTGAAGCTAAACGAGAGTTGTCTTGGGGTTGGGTGGTTTAATATGCTTGTCTCTTGTGTGTTTGTTTGCACGTGGTAAGCGTTTGTACACTCACTCTAACAAAACAGTACACAATTAAGGTCACTCACCCCTCTAAATAACTTGAAATAGTCTAACCAGGTCTTGTCTTGAAGTTGCCTAGGCTAGTTAGTACCAGCCAACCTCTTTCGCCAATTAGCTTCAGCCAGCTGGTGTGCGACCAGGGCAAAGGGAGTTTGACATTGGAAAGTCTATCCCTGGGGCTAGTTATGGACTATCAATAAATTACACAATTTAAATGGGACAATATTTTCATGTTTCTCATGTTTTAGTTGTCATATTAAATGTTTTCAATATTTGTATATGAATTTTTACAATTCATAGTTGGTTTGAGGTTTTTAAGTCATTGAAATGTGGACCTATTGACCTTTTAACATATTGTCCCATGTGCATTGTGTAATTTAATGATAGTCCCTAACTAACCCCATAGGGATATCAAATGTCATACCAAATTGACCATGGGCATTACGTTCAGGTCACACACTGTGTTACAAATGGATGATTACTTGGATGCTGCCAGTCGTAAGCATGTGGGCATGTGGCCATGCCAAGGAAAACTGTTACGGTACTCTTCATTCCGTGACATACCATTTTTTTTAAATAATCTTACAAATCTCTGTTTTGGACGAGACTGTCTTTACAACCAAAATCATCCGATTTACACTGTGTAGTCAATTTGGACACTAGAATAAATGTTTCTGATATAGATGCCACATAGGCCGTTTTCAAAATGAGAAGTTTCTTTTTAAGGGCAGTCAGTCTTTAAAAACATGGTTTTAGTGCCACAATAAGGTGGGGCCAATGCTTATCATGGACATCTTTGTAATGCTATGTTGTTCTCCCATACAGCATCAGATGGACCCTACTGGAAACTTCTACAACTACAGAACAGCACTGAGGGGAGCTGCCCACAGGTCCCAGACTGCTAATAGCAACAGGGAGAAGGTAGCCTACAGTTCAACCCAGTATTCTCTATTTCATCTAACTCTGACCTAAACTATTGGACTCACCTGACCCAGTTTCTTGTATCAAAACCCAGTGCACTAAACTTTAAATGAATTATTTTTCTATATATCTCTCTTTCTATCTCTCTTTTTTTTAGATTGTGATTCCCTTCTTCAGCCTACTGATCAAAGATATCTACTTCCTGAATGAGGGATGTGCCAACCGCTTGCCCAATGGCCATGTTCATTTTGCGGTAAGGCTACAAATATTATACTGATACTTAAAAATGTAGGATTTTCTTTTATTCTCTCTCGCTCTCTCTAATGGGGCGTGTCCTTTGTTAATTTTGTTTTCAGAAATTTGTGGAGTTGGCTCGTCAGGTGGGCGAGTTTATGACGTGGAAACAGATGGAGTGTCCATTTGAGACAGACAGGAGCATCCTACACTACCTCCACACTGCTCCCATCTTCAGTGAGGATGGTAAGACACACAGTCGCACCTAACAAAAAAAACGTGTTTTTGCAGCACGAGCAATCATTGCTTCAACATTTCTCTATTGAAAATGAGATACTTTTTCTAAGCTGGGGAATTTTGATTGGCAGCACCACCTAGTGGGAATTTTTTTGTAATCCTCCACTCAGAGCACAGATATTGGTAATGTGATCAGTCTGCCGTTCAAATTTTTTTGGGGAAAACATGGTGGCTGTTTTGAGATGTAGTGAGAGAAAATCATCTCCCGTTATGAAATTAAATGTTGGCCATGCACGTCTAAAATGTTTCTTCACTATAATATTTGATCATGATACATTAATACATACATACAGTGTTCAGTTTCATGTTTATCTGACAAGAATATCCACGCTGGGGTGCATGCTAATCGATTAGCATGCTAATCATAGCCCATGTATATTCAATGTGACAAACTGTCTAAATTAGCTAGCCACATACATTGTTACCTAGCTATACCCATTTACATTTTGTTTTTCATTTGAGTTTTTTGTATGTTTAAGTAGCTGGCTAGCTAGTTTAACCGGTGCTGTACTGCACCGCTGTAACTCTGCGTTGTGTGTGGTTGAGACTATAGACGTGGACTTTGGAGATCAGATAGTTTTAATTAAGCAGAACTCACTCTCTGCATCCTGCATCTGCATCCAAAAGTAAATAAAACATTTGTAGAGCACATATGTTCTGAGAATCGTTGCCTCTTTCTACAACAGATGCACAATAGGAGGGACTGGGATCATTCGAGGAGCTAGCCATCGTTCACACATACAATAGCCTGCTAATACCTTAGCTAGCTATTAACCACATGTTGAATTCAGAATGTTGATATCATCCTAAAAAGTACAATTACAAGTGCATCTTAACAATACCATCCACTTATGAGTAACCTCTAAATATACAACATTATTCATGAACAAAACACTGTGTGTATGACTTTGTACTTAAAAGAATCAAACTTTTCTGAAGAAAACAGAAAAAGCGTGCCTACCTCTCATAGTGCATCAAAATGATTTGAACACGAGCACGCAGGGCAAAACGTGAGTACACACTCCCCTTCTCCCAGGATGCAGGCATGCATAATAACAAATCAACACGACATATTAATATATGAACCTGGTGAAATTCACAGAGTACTTTAACAACTGTTACACTAGCTTAATACCATTCACATCTTTCTAGCTTATGATTATGAAGTTAAGACTGCTAAATCTAGTCTTTATCTTTATGTCTGCATTGCCATTTACTTGACTGGCAGCAGGTTGAGTGGATGAACAGGGCAGAGACAACATCTCTTTGTTGCTTGATTGTGGGGCGGCAGGGTAGCCTAGTGGTTAGAGCGTTGAACTAGTAACCGGAAGGTTGTGAGTTCAAACCCCTGAGCTGACAAGGTACAAATCTGTCGTTCTGCCCCTGAACAGGCAGTTAACCCACTGTTCCCAGGCCGTCATTGAAAATAAGAATTTGTTCTTAACTGACTTGCCTGGTTAAATAAAGGTAAAATAAAAAAAAAAATAAAATAAAAAATTGTTAGCTGATTATTTTTAGTACAGCTGTGGCAGTCAACAGGCAATAACAAACTATAGGAGATAAGCAAATAAATGGGGAGATAAAGATTGGAATTGATCTACAGTGACTTTGGTACCCTTCCCGAGATCTGTGCCTCAACACAGTCCTGTCTCGGAGCTCTACGGACAATTCCTTCGACCTCATGGATTGGTTTTTGCTCTGACATTAACTGTCAACTGTGGGACCTTATATAGACAGGTGTGTGCCTTTTCAAATCATGTCCAATCAATTGAATTTACCACAGGTAGACTCCAATGAAGTTGTAGAAACATCTCAAGGATGATCAATGGAAACAGGAGGCACCTGAGCTCAATTTTTGAGTCTCATAGCAAAGGGTCTGAATACTTATGTAAATAAGGTATTTGCAAAAATGTTTTCATTTTGTCATTCTGGGGTATTGTGTGCAGATTGCTGAGAAAAAAAATGTTATTTAATCCATTTTAGAATAAGGCTGTAATGTAACAAAATTTGGAAAAAGTCAAGGGGTCTGAATACATTCCGAAGGCACTGTACGCTTTATATGAAATATATTTTTCATGTCTATGTTACACATAGCTCATCAATGCTCCAATGTCTACAAAATTGCTCTGCAATATTTCCCCCCCAGAAATTCTAGTATCATAATTTTACAGTTCAAAATTATAGTCACACATCACAGTGAATACACGGCTGAAACTGATACAAAGTATCAGATTTGAATATGTAATTGATGCTTTCTTTTTCTGTCATCCCTAGGACTCTATCTGGCATCCTATGAGAGTGAGAGTCCAGAGAACCAGGTGGAGAAGGACAGATGGAAAGCACTCAGGTAAGACAGATATCTCTATTTATATACTGCATGTATATGTATATTATGTATATTTATATACTGTATGTGTATATTATATATATACACATACATATATATGTGTGTATGTATGTATATATAAATATGTATGTATATATATATACACACACACACACACACACACACACACACTGTATATATATATATATATATATATATATATATATATATATATATATACATACATACATACAGTGGGGCAAAAAAGTATTTAGTCAGCCACCAATTGTGCAAGTTCTCCCACTTAAAAAGATGAGAGAGGCCTGTAATTTTCATCATAGGTACACTTCAACTGTGACAGACAAAATGAGAGAAAATAATTCAGAAAATCACATTGTAGGATTTTTTATGAATTTATTTGCAAATTATGGTGGAAAATAAGTATTTATACATACATACATACATACACTGAGTGTATAAAACTAGGAATACCTGCTCTTTCCATGGCATAGACCAGGTGAATCGAGGTGAAAGGTATGAACCCTTATTGATGTCACACATCCACTTCAGTCATTGTAGATAAAGGTGAGGAGACAGGTTAAAGACATATTTTTAAGCCTTGAGACAATTGAGACATGGGCCGTGTATGTGTGCCATTCAGAGGGTGAACAAACAAGAAAAAACGGGGTATGGATGTAGGTCCCAGGCGCACCCGTTTGAATGTGTCAAGAACTGAAATGTTCCATGTGTATCAAGAATGGTCCACCACCCAAAGGACATCCAGCCAACTTGACACAACTGTAGGAAGCATTGGAGTTAATATGGGCCTAGGTCTGTTGCGGTGACTGTATTACCGCCATACCGGCAGTCAAATTCCACATGACCGTTTAGTCACGGTTAAGCACATTGCTTATATTTACCTTACCTCCCGTATCCTACCTCATTTGCACATACTGTATATAGACTTTTTCTACTGTATTATTTACTGTATGTTTGTTTATTCCATGTGTAACTCTGTGTTGTTGTCGAACTGCTTTGCTTTATCTTGGCCAGGTTGCAGTTGCAAATGAGAACTTGTTCTCAACTAGCATACCTGGCTAAATAAAGGTGAAATAAAAATAATAATATTCAACAGGAGTTTAACCTACCTGGCATGAAAATTAACCATGGGGAAAGCGTCCTCCATTCGCTATTTAAGTGCGTTTCGATACAAGTGCATTAAAATCGTCCATTCTAAATCAAAACAAATGTCACACATATATTATTTAGCATATGTAAAGAGAAGATTAATCAAGAAAAGTCTGATGTGTGACAATATTAGCCAATCACTTGTGAATTATATATTATCACTTGTGAATGATGCATAAGGAACAATGCCTTTTTTCCCCAACTTTTTCTAATCACAGTTACACACCTCATGTAGCCTAGCCCATAAAAAAAAGGTGTTTTGATGCTAGTGGTTGTATTAATTTGGGATCTATCGCATCCCACAACTGTCCCAGACTATGTTTGGAATATTTATTTCTCGCACAGAATAGAATAGGTCAACTTTTGTATTATGGGGGATAGTAGATTGACATATGCTACTGCTTTTGCTGTTTGTTAGGCCTACTCATAAATGTGGACTGTTCTTCCAATTTGCACCTCGGAATTGGATAAGGACGCAAGCAGTTGTGTCCCCGATGTGTCTGGCTTCATTTGAAGCCTGTGAGAAAGACCAGCTCACGTGACTTAGAGCCATGCGAGTGAGAGGGTTTCCGATTGCGCAGCGCACTCCGGGAAACAAAAGGAATGGATTTTTTAAGGGTGCATTACAGCCACAAAGGGGATGCCGCCGCCGTGAAATTCGAGGCATTATCAAGTGCTTGTCAAATTGTGAATGAGAGATTATTGGAGTGTGTACAGCCTGCGCAAAACACAAAGCAGAACTCATGCCTTTCAAGATACCTTTTTTCAAATCATCATTACAATCTCATCATGCAGCCATACAATGTATAAAAAAAATCTAAACATATAGCCCAACGTTTGTAAAGTTACATTAGCAACTCTAAATTAAGCATATAGGAGAACCTATTTATTTGTTAACCGCTCACAGGCATGTGTGCACTCCCTCAAATCGTTTGGAGACAATATTTCTAGTTTATTCAGCTTTGTTCAATTGTATTCTTCATACTATAAAATAATATAAAATAATGCCACGGATTGACAAGCAAATTTGTCTGCTAAATTAACTAGTGTAGCCCACAGCCATTTGGCATAGCCAGATCAGGTCCTAACATAAGGACAACTCAAGAGTATGCTATTCTGTTCTTCTGAAATAGACTACATTTTCTTCATGTCATGTTTCTTTAGACGTGTCTAAAATACATCATGGATTTATTGTGAATGTGTAGGCTATATTACATGGGTTTATTAGACTTCAAGCTATCTCCTGAAGTCAGGAGATGCTAAATATGTTTATGTTAATTACCGGTCGATTACCATGAGACCGACCGTTATTTGCTTGACAATCATCGACTGACGAAATTTCATGACCGCCACAGCACTACACGGGCCAGCGTTCCTGTGGAATGCTTTCAACACCGTGTAGTCCATGCCCCAACGAATTGAGGCTGTTCTGAGGGCAAAAGTGGCACCCTTCCCTCCCCCCTTTTGAGGCATGGAATCTACAAGGTGTCAAAAGCGTTCCACAGGGATAATCGCCTGGCATCTACTACCATGCCCCATACAAAGGCGCTGGTCAGTCGATGTCATGGAAAGAGCAGGTGGACCACTTCTAAGATGCTTTTTTAAAATTGTGAAACAAACAAGAAATAACAACAAAAATAAAACAGAACTTTAGCGTGCATAACTATTCACCCCCCCCCCCCCCCCCCCCCCCCCCAAAGACAATACTTTGTAGAGCCACCTTTTGCAGCAATTATAGCTGCACGTCTCTTGGGGTATGTCTCTCTAAGCTTGGCACATCTAGCCACTGGGATTTTTGCCCATTCTTCTTGGCAAAACTGCTCCAGCTCCTTCAAGTTGGATGGGTTCCGCTGGTGTACCGCAATCTTTAAGTCATACCACCGATTCTCAATTGGATTGAGGTCTGACCTTTGACTAGGCCATTTCAAGACATTTAAATGTTTCCCCTAAACCACTCAAGTGTTGCTTTAGCAGTATTCTTAGGGTCATTGTCCTGCTGGAAGGTGAACCTCCATCCCAGTCTCAAATCTCTGGAAGACTGAACAGGTTTCCCTCAACAATTTCCCTGTATTTAGCGCCATCCATCATTCCTTAAATTCTGACCAGTTTCCCAGTCCCCGCCGATAGAAAACATCCCCACAGCGTGATGCTTCCACCACAATGCTGGATGGTGTTCTCGGGGTGATGGGAGGTGTTGGGTTTGCACCAGGCAACGTTTTCCTTGATGGCCAAAAAGCTCAATTTTAGTCTCATCTGACCAGAGTACCTTCTTCCATATGTTTGGGGAGTCTCTCAGATGACTTTTTGCGAACACCAAATGTGTTTGCTTATTTTTCTCTTTAAGCAATGCCTTTTTTCTGGCCATTCTTCCGTAAAGCCCAGCTCTGTGGAATGTACGGCTTAAAACGGTCCTATGGACAGATACTCCAGTCTCCGCTGTGGAGCTTTGCAGCTCCTTCAGGGTTATCTTTGGTCTCTTTGTTGCCTCTCTGGTTAATTCCCTCCTTGCCTGGTCCATGAGTTTTGGTGGGCAGCCCTCTCTTGGCAGGTTTGTTGTGGTGCCATATTCGTTCAATTTTTTTATAATGGATTTAATGGTGCTCCGTGGGATGTTCAAAGTACCTGATATTTTTTTATAACCCAGCCCTGATCTGTACTTCTCCACAACTTTGTCTCTGACCTGTTTGGAGAGTTCCTTGGTCTTCATGGTGCCGCTTGCTTAGTGGTGTTGCAGATTCTGGGGCCTTTCAGAACAGGTGTATATATACTGAGATCATGTGAAAGATCATGTGGCACATAGGTTACACACAGGTGGACTTTATTTAACTCATTAATAAGTTGACTTCCGAAGGTAATTGGATGCACCAGATCTTATTTAGGGGCTTCATAGCAAAGGGGGTGAATACATATGCACGCACCACTTTTATGTTTTTATTATAGTTTCGTTTTTAAAGCAAGTCATTTTTTTCATTTCACTTCACCAGTTTGGACTATTTTGTGTATGTCCATTACATGAAATCCAAATAAAAATCTATTTCAATTACAGGTTGTAATGCAACAAAATAGGAAAAACGCCAAGGGGGATGAATACTTTTGCCAGGCACTGTATATAAAATACATGTATTATTATTATATAGCCTAATGAGTGACATAGTCAGCTCAATCAAATGTGAAATGAAAAGCTGCAGTTGTAAAATCTTATTTTGTCGTACCTTATTTAAACCACCTGTGTCTTTCCTCCTGTCTTTCTCCAGATCTAATATTCTGGGGAAGACAAAAGAGTTAAAAGAGCTAAGAGAGCACCATGGCAGCTAACCCTCAGGCCAGCCCAGCGAGGGAGGGAGTCGGTGTACTGCACTACAACAAACTGTGAAGGAGCCTAGCTGGTACTTAGGTGTTTTTCTACACATGAAGAATAGAAATGAGGAAACAATCATGATGAACGGGATTCATCACCAACATGACCAGTAAAAACAAGAAAAGAAGAACAAACGTCAACAAGCGGTGAAAAGTGAAGCTATCATGGACACTGACTGGAGTATAAGGCCATGGTTTGACTATTGTACATTGGCTACATTGGGTACTGTATGTTAGTGAGGGATAGATCTATCCCTCCATCTTGTTGCATATTTACTCTTTGGGCTCATGTTTGCTACCAGAGTGTTCAGTTACAGGGACAGGGAAATCTACTGCTTTTTTAAATGAAATTCCTACTGAAATTGTTGTTATATTATCGTATTTCTCTATCCTTTCTTTCACTCCCCCACTTCCTCACTCCCCTTCTCTCTCACACCTACACCTTATTTTTGTTGTGAATGTTTTCTATTGTACTGTAAGAATCTGGTAAAAGTAAGAGTTACTATGATGGGAAGGGCACTGGCTTGCCCACTTACTGGCTTGCCCACTTACTGGCTTGCCCACTTGTGTTTGTTCCTCGAAAGACTACTAATGATGACTACTATTGAGTACTTGCATTGACTGGAGAAGCCTACAGCATTATATCATTCCACATACAGTACATAAATACATAGACAATATAGTGTGTGTCTGCAGGGCTGGCTCCAGGCATAAGCGCTTAGGGCACGCGGTCGCTAGGGGGCCCCTGGCCAAAACATTTAAAACATTTTTGGGGGAACTCCATCGGGGTCTCAACTTTCTATTGAGAGTTAAACTAGTATAATACACCAGGTGCAATTTAGAAATGTGGTTGTGCATCAACAGTGTTTCTCTTGTTATGTCAGTCACTCAATTACCTGACAATTAGCCATCCCAATGTTTTGATTGGTAGTAAGTCTAGCCAGCTATCTAAACGTGTAATAATCATGGCTGAATAATGACCGGGCATGTGCCCAGAGGCCCTGATCTCCAGGGGACATCCACTGATTTTGTTAGTCATTATCACTCAGATATCATATTAACATGTCATAAGTCATGGCAAAATATGTAGAATTGCAGGAAATTTGCTTTAAAACTGCTAACCTTTCTCTCCACCCCATTGGAAAATGGGTAGAATTGCATGAAATTAGGTGTAAAACTGTAAATGTTTTCACTGCGCCATACTCAAAATGAGTATAATTGCATTAAATGTGTTGTAAAATTGCACAATTTTCTCTCCGCCCCATGGTAAAATGTGTATAATTGCAGGAAATGAAATTCAAAGCAGACATTTTCTCTCTGCCATCAAGAGGGGAGCCACTAAAATGTTTTGCCTCTCTCTTAGGGCCCCCAAAAGGCTAGATTCAGTCGTGTGTGTGTGCGTGTGCGTGTGTATAATTCCCTCATCTCATTACATTTGGATGAGTTGTCAACTATTGTGAAATCAACAAAAAATGTCACCATGTCATTGGATTTAGGTTAAAGGTCAGGAGAAAAAAATACGAAATGCCCTAACGTTGATTACTTCCAATGAGTTTTCCACGTTGATTCAACATCATCACATAGATTTTTTTGGATTGAAATGCTATGGAAACAACGTTGATTCAACCAGTTTTTGCACAGTGGGCAGGGTATTCTCATCGCCATGTATTAATCTACTGTACCTGTACATTTTAGGATTGGGGGCTTGGGATATCAGTGTTGTTTACTCCTATGTGAAAATGAATTGTGCCATGAAAACGACAGCAAAACAATCAATCATGTCCAGAGCCAGGCCTGTGTATAGATTGTGTATATATGACTACTTTTCCCATGTAGCCCCTGACATCTTTCTGCTCTCCAGGAAGTAGTCTCTCTCTGACTGATGTTCAGTTGTCTGATATTTATGGAGATTTCTGTAATGACAGATGTATTTGGTTTTGTTTTGTTATTATTTTATTGTATTCCTCTATTGAAAACAAAGTCTTCTAAATGGCATGCTAAAGACAGTGTTTTAAAGGGGCATTATATGTAGGGTTCCACAAATGAAATACTGGAGGGATTATAGACCACTTTGGAATATGAGCGATGTGATTACATGTTGTTAAGAGACAGTTCTGATTCATTTTCATATGATGTTCAAGTGATGCATTTATAGCCCTTTCCTTCTTTAAACAACAATCTCTCGCTCACTCCTCTCTCTCTCTCTCTCTCTCTCTCTCTCTCTCTCTCTCTCTCTCTCTCTCTCTCTCTCTCAAAGCAGTTTTGAAATTGTTTTGAAATAGTCATTTAACTCTTCCCCTACCCAGTTGCCTACACCCATGTCATGCCACACTGTGTGCTGTCCTGTAGGATCAGGAGTTATCCAAGGTAGTTGTTTTCAGTGCAGTGTTTTCAGTGAAGTGTGTGTGCGTGTGACACCCTGAAGCAGGCAGATCACTGATACCATTTTATTTACTGGTCAGATTACAAGATTCTGACTTAAATAAATGGCTTTTAATCAAATGTAACCCTGCTCAATGTGTTGATTTCATAGTACTGTAGGTCCATAGGCCTCGCCTACATTGACGTCTTATAAAAATCTAAATGTTCAACGTGTTATGCACCCAGATCTACAGGAGGGCATGTTGTGATGAGACCATTTTAGTAGCTACTATTGCCCATGGAGTGAAATAATGTTAATCACTTCACACATATGTTCAAAATAAGGAACTTGAGTTGACCATGCCAGAGACGACGAGGGTAAGAATTCGGTAAACCATAGAAAGGAGGAAGTAGTAAAGCTCTTGTGTTCATTTTAGTGACTCTGTATGTGCATGTACTCTTGACTGTGTGAAAAAGGAATGTATATTATCACCTTTTGGCTGAATGACAAATAGCATCTAGTAGTGTTTACCTTTGCTCTTCTCACGTCTTCCTCTCCACCACCATTGGTTGTTTGCACTGTTGTTATGGAGTGGTAACAGTTTTCAGCTCTTTACACCTTCTACTGTACTGCATGTGGCTCTTTATAAAGGGGCCAATGTGTAACTTCTGGGTGAAAATTTCAAAATGGTTTAATATACATTTAAATATAATGTTCTTGCAGCTTCACATCTGTAGTTACAAAGGTCGGCACAATGAGACCATAACTCCATCCAGCAATAACAAAACCCTCTCAATGTAATTCAAAATATCACTAGAAACATGGACATGTCATTTGGTATTTGGTATTTTATGAGGATCCCCAGTAGCTTTTGCAAAAGCATCAGCTTCTCTTCCTGGGGTCCACACAAAACATGAAACATGATACAGAACATCAATAGACAAGAACAGCTCAAGGACAAAACTGCATACATTTTTTTTTAAAGGCACACGCAGTTTACATATCAATGCACACACACAAACTATCTAGGTCAAATACTGGCGAGGCGTTGAGCAGTGAGGTGTTGCTTTATCTGTTTTTTGAAACCAGGTTTGCTGATTAGTTGAGCAATATGAGATGGAAGGAAGTTCCATGCAATAAGGGCTTTCTATAAAACTGTACGCTTTCTTGAATTTGTTACGGATTTGGGGACTGTGAAAAGACCTCTGGTGGCATGTTTGATGGGATAAGTGTGTGTGTCAGAGCTGTGTGTAAGTTGACTATGCAAACCATTTGGGATTTTCAACACATTAATGTTC
Source organism: Oncorhynchus mykiss (assembly GCF_057628025.1). Taxonomy (NCBI): domain Eukaryota; kingdom Metazoa; phylum Chordata; class Actinopteri; order Salmoniformes; family Salmonidae; genus Oncorhynchus; species Oncorhynchus mykiss. Next base: position 5,582,598 of record NC_143035.1, on the reverse strand, counting down.
CTTATAAAAAGAAGAAGTGATGTGGTCAGTCTCTCCACAACTCTTAGCCAAGAGAGACTGGCCTGCATAGTATTTATATCAGCCCTCTGATTACAATTAAGAGCAAAACGTGCCGCTCTGTTCTGGGCCAGCTGCAGCTTAACTAGGTCTTTCCTTGCAGCAGTGGACCACACGACTGGACAGTAATCAAGATTAGACAAAACTAGAGCCTGCAGAACTTGCTTTTTGGAGTGTGGTGTCAAAAAAACAGCATCTCTTTACTACGGCTAGACCTCTCCCCATTTTTACAACCATTATGTTTTGACCATGACAGTTTACAATCTAAGGTAACGCTAAGTAATTTAGTCTCCTCAACTTGTTCAACAGCCACACCATTCATTACCAGATTCAGCTGAGGTCTAGCACTTAAGGAATGATTTGTACCAAATACAATGCTCTTAGTTTTAGAGATGTTCAGGACCAGTTTATTACTGGCCACCCATTCCAAAACAGACTGCAACTCTTTGTTAATTAAGGGTTTCAGTGACTTCATCAGCTGTGGTTGCTGATGCGTATAGGGTTGAATCATCAGCATACATGGACACACATGCTTTGTTTAATGCCAATGGCAGGTCATTGGAAAAAATAGAAAAGAGTAGAGGGCCTAGAGAGCTGCCCTGCGGTACAACACACGTTACATGTTTGACATTAGAGAAGCTTCCATTGAAGAAAACTCTTTGAGTTATATTAGATAGATAGCTCTGAATCCACATTATGGCAGAGGTTGAAAAGTCATAGCACAGGTTATGGCCAATAATCAAAGGCTGCACTAAAATCTAACAGTACAGCTCCCACAATCTTCTTATTATTGATTTCTTTCAACAATTCATCAGTCATTTGGGTTTGCTAAGAGCTGGCAGAAAGCTTATAGGTCTGCTGTTAGGACCATTAAAGGCCTCTTTACCCCTCTTGGGTAACGGAATTACTTTGGCTTCCCTCCAGGCCTGAGGACAAAGACTCCTCTAGGCTCAGATTAAAGATATGACAGATAGTAGTGACTATAGAGTTAGCTACCATCCTCAGTAGCTTTCCATCTAAGTTGTCAATGCCAGGAGGTTTGTCATAATTGATCGATAACAATACATTTTCCACCTCTCCCACAGTAACTTTACAAAATTCAAACTTGCAATGGTTTCCTTTCATTATTATTTTTTTTGTGCATGAATACCAATTGCTCACTGTTCGTTATTTGGCATTTCCTGCCTAAGTAAGCCCACTTTGCCAGTGAAATAATCATTAAAATAATTGCCAACATCAAATGGTTTTGTGATGAAAAAGCCACCTGATTCGATGAAAGATGGCGTTGAATTTGTCTTTCTGCCCATCATTTCATTTAAAGTACTCAAAAATTGAGTTTAGTCACATAATTTCTCAATTTGCAATAAGTAAGTCAGTCAGATGTCAAGCCAGACTTATTAGCCACTTATTATTGCCCCATCTCTTTCAACCATACAGGTTTTCAATTCCTCATCAATCCATGGAGCCTTAAACAGTTATAACAGTCAGTTTCTTAACAGGTGCATTTTTATCTATAATTGGAAGAAGCAATTTCATAAATTAATCAAGTGCAGTGTCTGGATGCTACTCATTAATCACATCAGACCAACAACTATTTTTAACATCATCCACACAAGAGTCACAGCAAAATATTTTGTATGGTCTCTGAAACACTATTTTAGGCCCAGCTGTTAGAACTTTGGCTTTCCTGGATATAGCCACTATATTGTGATCACTGCATCCAATGGGTACGGATACAGCTTCAGAACAAGTTCTACAGTATTAGTAAAAATGTGATCGATACATGTGGATGATCTTGTTCCTGTATTGTTTGTAAACATCATTGGTAGGTTGATTAATAACCTGAACCAAATTACAGGCACTGGTTACAGTAAGAAGCTTCCTCTTGAGCGGACAGCTTGATGAAAACCAGTCAATATTCAGGTCCGTAAGGAAGTAGACCTCTGTGTTTACATCACATACTGTACACTATCATTTCACACATATTATTTAGATACTGACTGTTAGCACTTGGTGGCCTATAGCAACACCCCAAAAGAAAAGGCTTTAGATGTGCCAAGTGAACCTGCAACCACAACACTTCAATAACATTTGACATAAGATCTTCTCGAAGCATTACAAGGATATGGCTCTGAATATATACAGCAACAACTCCCCCATAAGTATTTCTGTCTCTTCTATAGATGTTATATCCTTGTATTGCTACTGACGTATCATCAAAGGAATTGTCTAAGTGAGTCTCAGAAATGGCTAATATAAGAATGTTATCTGATGTTAGCAAATTATTGATTTTAAGAACCTTATTTCTAAGGATACATATATTAATAAGGGCTATTTTCAGCCCCTTCCGGGGTAACTCATCAGAGACAGACATAATACTGAAAATAGCAAATAAAGCAAGAGAAAAAAAGATACATTCAGCAGTCCATTAATCAATTGGTGTGTGTGTGTGTGTGTGTGTGTGTGTGTGTGTGTGTGTGTGTGTGTGTGTGTGTGTGTGTGTGTGTGTGTGTGTGTGTGTGTGTGTGTGTGTGTGTGTGTGTGTGTGTGTGTGTGTGTGTGTGTGTGTGTGTGTAATAATAATAACCACCAATAAAATCATTATAATCAGTAAATTCTTCAATTATTGTATGTGCGTGTGCGAGTTTGTATCTGAAAACTAGCCTTCTAATTCTTGCTTCCTCTGTCCTTGTTTCCTCGACTCTTTGCCTCTCCTTGAAAGTGCATTGTAGCCTGAGGGGAGGAACCTTCACTCCTCTCCCCCAATGTGCTTTGAGAGGGAGGTGAGGAGTGGGGGAATTAAGGGGAGAATCCCAATTGCATTTCCTTGATTCCTCACGTCTTCTCTCCTCGCCTCCTTCTCAAAGCACATTGGGGGAGAGGAGTGAAGGTTCCTGAAAGGGGAAGGACCTCTGACCTTCTCATCCAATGGGTTTTGAGAAGGAGACGAGGAGAGAGGATGCGATGAATCAAGGAAATGCAATAAAGATTCTCCCAGGGACAGAGGAACCAAGTCTTTGACAGCTATTATAGCCCCCAAGCAGTCTTTGTAATTGTATTTTTAAATCATCACTGTATGTCTAATAAATTACTGTGTGCTTATTTAATGAAAATGACAGTCAACGGTCTATTAGAATCAGATCACATTGTGAAGTCATGATGTGTGCCAAAAGTTCCATTCCAACTGAACATGCTGAAATTCCAGGCATTTTATTAAAACAGCTCTTATACAAAAACGGCTTTATAATAATTTTCACAATTTTAGAGTGTTCTTTTGACCTCATAGTAGGGCCGGGATGATTACCAGTATTGCGATACTCATTAGTATTATGGTAAGGTAACAAAACACTTAGCTGATTTAACTTCTTTAGGAAAACAGCCCTAATGTTGGAAACAAACATCATTATGTTGTCATCCAGTCACATTTTCCAAGCTACAGCACATTTTACAGTGCCATTCCACATTTAACCCCACCCACATGTAAAAATATAAATATCAAGTTGTTGTTTTTTGGTTTTATATGCAAAAATGAAATATCGGCCATTTTCACGTCCCGATTGCTCCATTTTAACTCAGAAAACAAACGATCAAAACGTACATGGACAGTAATCTTTCCTTAGGAATCTTGGCATAACGTTGCTCATGACAATGGGCTAATTGTCTTGACCGGCATAACAACATAGACACCAAAATGTTCTGTATATTTTCCATTTATTCCTGCACTTTGTCTGTTGTTCAACCACATGCAGTATCACACCAGCTCTTTATCACTTGACTATCAATCAGAAAATTATTTCCTGAATCAGCGATAATTTCCCCATGTAACTAAACAGCTATTCATCAAATGCGTATCGAATAACTATTATGCATAATTATTGAAGAACTCGGTTAATGACAATATCGATTTTTGTTTGATTCATCTTGTTAACGATACTGTTTTCTGTTAGAAGCATTCGATTTCGCAATCCATACATTATTTTGGATATGTGCCAATTAAAACTGTTTTGACAGCTTAACATAGGGGGATAAATGTTACAAGGTTACAGTACACTTCCGTGATACAAAAAAAAAGAGTGACTGCAATATCCAGGAATTTTACAGGATCAAGTTCAATGTGTACTTCAATGGTTTAAACACTTAGTATTTGACTACCGTTCAAACGTTTGGGGTCACTTTGAAATGTCCTCGTTTTTGAAAGAAAATAATACTTTTTGTCCATTAAAATGTCATAAAATTGATCAGAAATACAGTGTAGTCATTGTTGATGTTGTAAATTACTATTGTAGCTGGAAACAGCAGATTTTTAATGGAATATCTAAATAGGCGTACAGAGGCTCATTATCAGCAACCATCACTCCTGTGTTCCAGTGGCACATTATGTTAGCTAATCCAAGTTTACCATTTTAAAAGGCTAATTGGTCATTAGAAAACCCTTTTCCAATTAAGTTAGCACAGCTGAAAACTGTTGTTCTGATTAAAGAAGCAATAAAATGGGCCTTCTAGTTGAGTAGACTAGTATGTAGATATATTCCATAAAACAATCTGCCATTTCCAGCTACAATAGTCGTTTACAACATTAACAATGTCTACACTGTATTTCTGATAAATTTTATGTTATTTTAATGGACAAAAATGTTTGCTTTTCTTTCAAAAACAAGGACATTTCTAAGTGACCCCAAACTTTTGAACGGCAGTGTAGGTTTTGATTTGGCTCATGAACTATATTGAATGTATCTATGCTCACCCTTTATATGTTAATGTATTCACGTGAAAAAAGGGACATTATTATAAGTGACTTTGTAACAGCTCCAAACAGTTGTCCACCACATGAAATGCTCACTGGTACGCTAGTTTATAGAAACACCCATGTGCAGAATAAGGAACTTGACCATACCAAGAGACGATGAGTATGAAGAATACAGTACAAAAGTGCTGACAATAGTCACAGGAGAGCCACACACATGTTGTACTTAGAAGTGATAAAAGTCTTAAACTGTAACAGTTAGAGAATATAATGTTCAGTGTTTTTGTGTATTCTTGCATGTTTGAAAATGAAAATATAGTTGGTTCTTTTTGGCTAACAAATCATATTGAATGGTGATAATCTATGCTCTTCTCGCTTATCTTTTTCACAATTAACTCAAAAATACTGTAATGTAAAGGGGCAAAAGTATCCTAAATGTATTTACAACATACATTAGCAAAGCATGCATGTGTTCCATTAATGTAGCAGGAGTAAATATAGACAGAATTGTACTGGAAGGCTATGATTCAACATAGAGGGGATTTGTTATAAGTCATAATGTCACGTGTGTTCCCTCTTTGGCCTCTAGGTCATGAGACTGCTCGTTATGGCACACACCTGTCACCATCGTTACGCGCACCTGCGCGTGTTCAGACTCACCATAACTCCCTCACTTCCCTGATTACCTTCCCTATATACAGTATGTCACTCCCTTTGGTTCCTTCTCGAAGCGTCATTGTTTCTGTTTCATGTCTGTGTGCAGTTAGTGTTTCTTATTTTGTATTATGTTCCATTTATTTAATTAAAACACTCACTCCCTGAACTTACTTCCCAACTCTCGGCCCATATCGTTACATAATCGTTACAGCCTCACCTAAGGAAGTATCAGAGAGTGTTTTTCTTTAATTTTTTTTGTTTCGTGGGAATAACATTGGGTCCGGGAGCCGCTACAGGCTGTCATGCCTTGTCCAGTTCGTCAGGCTCTAATGACTCAGCCGGATCGCCAGGCTCCCCTGCTACAGCCGGCTCATCGGGCTTTCATGCCTTCACCAGATCTCTAGACTCCCCTGCTTCCACCAGCTCGTCAGGCTCTCATGCCTCAGCCGGATTGCCAAGCTCCCCTGCCTCAGTCGGTCTGTCAGGTTCCCACGCCCCAGGCGGCGACAGGTTGCCGCGCATCAGCAGGGGTGACCGGTCCGCTCCTGATCCCCGGGATCGTCCCTTTGGTTGGCGTCCTGCGGCTGGAGCCGAATACGCTGGGGAGGGCCTACCATTATGTATGCTCTCTCCGGCGCTCTAGGTCGCCACTCTCCCACGTCTCAGCCGGACTGACAGGTTTCCCGCAGCTCAGCAGAGGTGACCACCCGGGATCATCATTTTGGTCTGCGTCCTGCGGAAGAGGCCACGCATCTGGGAGGGGGTACTGTCACGTGTGTTCCCTCTCTGGCCTCTAGGTCACCAGGCTGCTCGTTATGGCACACACCTGTCACCATCGTTACGCGCACCTGCGCGTTTTCAGACTCACCATAACTCCCTCACTTCCCTGATTACCTTCCCTATATACAGTATGTCACTCCCTTTGGTTCCTTCTCGAAGCGTCATTGTTTCTGTTTCATGTCTGTGTGCAGTTAGTGTTTCTTATTTTGTATTATGTTCCATTTATATAATTAAAACACTCACTCCCTGAACTTACTTCCCGACTCTCAGCGCATATCATTACACAAAGTGTCATCAGCAATGAAGTTAACTGTATTTCGAGGCGGATGTGTGTACCTGTAGGACACATGGTGTGTGAGTAGCTACGTTTTATACCAATACAATTGTGGTTATATGTAGAAACAGTCTCTAAACTTGACAAATCAACCTCCCCAAGCCATATAAATTGCAAAATAGTTGGGAAGAGATTTTCGATGTACCGAGTCCGTGGCACATGGTTAATGAATTAACACGCAAAATGATCCACAACTCCCCTATAAGTATTTCTGTCTCTTCTATAGATGTTATATCCTTGTATTGCTACTGACATATCATCAAAGGAATTGTCTAAGTGAGTCTCAGAAATGGCTAATATAAGAATGTTATCTGATGTTAGCAAATTATTGATTTTAAGAACCTTATTTCTAAGGCTACATATGTTAATAAGGGCTATTTTCAGCCCCTTCCGGGGTAACTCATCAGAGACAGACATAATACTGAAAAGAGCAAATAAAGCAAGAGAAAAAAAGATACATTCAGCAGTCCATTAATCAATTGGTGTGTGTGTGTGTGTGTGTGTGTGTGTGTGTGTGTGTGTGTGTGTGTGTGTGTGTGTGTGTGTGTGTGTGTGTGTGTGTGTGTGTGTGTGTGTGTGTGTGTAATAATAATAACCACCAATAAAATCATTATAATCAGTAAATTCTTCAATTATTGTATGTGCGTGTGCGAGTTTGTATCTGAAAACTAGCCTTCTAATTCTTGCTTCCTCTGTCCTTGTTTCCTCGACTCTTTGCCTCTCCTTGAAAGTGCATTGTAGCCTGAGGGGAGGAACCTTCACTCCTCTCCCCCAATGTGCTTTGAGAGGGAGGTGAGGAGTGGTGGAATTAAGGGGAGAATCCAAATTGCATTTCCTTGATTCCTCACGTCTTCTCTCCTCGCCTCCTTCTCAAAGCACATTGGGGGAGAGGAGTGAAGGTTCCTGAAAGGGGAAGGACCTCTGACCTTCTCATCCAATGGGTTTTGAGAAGGAGACGAGGAGAGAGGATGCGATGAATCAAGGAAATGCAATAAAGATTCTCCCAGGGACAGAGGAACCAAGTCTTTGACAGCTATTATAGCCCCCAAGCAGTCTTTGTAATTGTATTTTTAAATCATCACTGTATGTCTAATAAATCACTGTGTGCTTATTTAATGAAAATGACAGTCAACGGTCTATTAGAATCAGATCACATTGTGAAGTCATGATGTGTGCCAAAAGTTCCATTCCAACTGAACATGCTGAAATTCCAGGCATTTTATTAAAACAGCTCTTATACAAAAACGGCTTTATAATAATTTTCACAATTTTAGAGTGTTCTTTTGACCTCATAGTAGGGCCGGGATGATTACCAGTATTGCGATACTCATTAGTATTATGGTAAGGAAACAAAACACTTAGCTGATTTAACTTCCCTAAACAGCCCTAATGTTGGAAACAAACATCATTATGTTGTCATCCAGTCACATTTTCCAAGCTACAGCAGATAACATTTTACAGTGCCATTCCACATTTAACCCCACCCACATGTAAAAATATAAATATCAAGTTGTTGTTTTTTGGTTTTATATGCAAAAATGAAATATCGGCCATTTTCACGTCCCGATTGCTCCATTTTAACTCAGAAAACAAACGATCAAAACGTACATGGACAGTAATCTTTCCTTAGGAATCTTGGCATAACGTTGCTCATGACAATGGGCTAATTGTCTTGACCGGCATAACAACATAGACACCAAAATGTTCTGTATATTTTCCATTTATTCCTGCACTTTGTCTGTTGTTCAACCGCATGCAGTATCACACCAGCTCTTTATCACTTGACTATCAATCAGAAAATTATTTCCTGAATCAGCGACAATTTCCCCATGTAACTAAACAGCTATTCATCAAATGCGTATCGAATAACTATTATGCATAATTATTGAAGAACTCGGTTAATGACAATATCGATTTTTGTTTGATTCATCTTGTTAACGATACTGTTTTCTGTTAGAAGCATTCGATTTCGCAATCCATACATTATTTTGGATATGTGTGCCAATTAAAACTGTTTTGACAGCTTAACATAGGGGGATAAATGTTACAAGGTTACAGTACACTTCCGTGATACAAAAAAAAGAGTGACTGCAATATCCAGGAATTTTACAGGATCAAGTTCAATGTGTACTTCAATGGTTTAAACACTTAGTATTTGACTACCGTTCAAACGTTTGGGGTCACTTTGAAATGTCCTCGTTTTTGAAAGAAAATAATACTTTTTGTCCATTAAAATGTCATAAAATTGATCAGAAATACAGTGTAGTCATTGTTGATGTTGTAAATTACTATTGTAGCTGGAAACAGCAGATTTTTAATGGAATATCTAAATAGGCGTACAGAGGCTCATTATCAGCAACCATCACTCCTGTGTTCCAGTGGCACATTATGTTAGCTAATCCAAGTTTACCATTTTAAAAGGCTAATTGGTCATTAGAAAACCCTTTTCCAATTAAGTTAGCACAGCTGAAAACTGTTGTTCTGATTAAAGAAGCAATAAAATGGGCCTTCTAGTTGAGTAGACTAGTATGTAGATATATTCCATAAAACAATCTGCCATTTCCAGCTACAATAGTCGTTTACAACATTAACAATGTCTACACTGTATTTCTGATAAATTTTATGTTATTTTAATGGACAAAAATGTTTGCTTTTCTTTCAAAAACAAGGACATTTCTAAGTGACCCCAAACTTTTGAACGGCAGTGTAGGTTTTGATTTGGCTCATGAACTATATTGAATGTATCTATGCTCACCCTTTATATGTTAATGTATTCACGTGAAAAAAGGGACATTATTATAAGTGACTTTGTAACAGCTTCAAACAGTTGTCCACCACATGAAATGCTCACTGGTACGCTAGTTTATAGAAACACCCATGTGCAGAATAAGGAACTTGACCATACCAAGAGACGATGAGTATGAAGAATACAGTACAAAAGTGCTGACAATAGTCACAGGAGAGCCACACACATGTTGTACTTAGAAGTGATAAAAGTCTTAAACTGTAACAGTTAGAGAATATAATGTTCAGTGTTTTTGTGTATTCTTGCATGTTTGAAAATGAAAATATAGTTGGTTCTTTTTGGCTAACAAATCATATTGAATGGTGATAATCTATGCTCTTCTCGCTTATCTTTTTCACAATTAACTCAAAAATACTGTAATGTAAAGGGGCAAAAGTATCCTAAATGTATTTACAACATACATTAGCAAAGCATGCATGTGTTCCATTAATGTAGCAGGAGTAAATATAGACAGAATTGTACTGGAAGGCTATGATTCAACATAGAGGGGATTTGTTATAAGTCATAATGTCACGTGTGTTCCCTCTTTGGCCTCTAGGTCATGAGACTGCTCGTTATGGCACACACCTGTCACCATCGTTACGCGCACCTGCGCGTGTTCAGACTCACCATAACTCCCTCACTTCCCTGATTACCTTCCCTATATACAGTATGTAACTCCCTTTGGTTCCTTCTCGAAGCGTCATTGTTTCTGTTTCATGTCTGTGTGCAGTTAGTGTTTCTTATTTTGTATTATGTTCCATTTATTTAATTAAAACACTCACTCCCTGAACTTACTTCCCAACTCTCGGCCCATATCGTTACATAATCGTTACAGCCTCACCTAAGGAAGTATCAGAGAGTGTTTTTCTTTAATTTTTTTTGTTTCGTGGGAATAACATTGGGTCCGGGAGCCGCTACAGGCTGTCATGCCTTGTCCAGTTCGTCAGGCTCTAATGACTCAGCCGGATCGCCAGGCTCCCCTGCTACAGCCGGCTCATCGGGCTTTCATGCCTTCACCAGATCTCTAGACTCCCCTGCTTCCACCAGCTCGTCAGGCTCTCATGCCTCAGCCGGATTGCCAAGCTCCCCTGCCTCAGTCGGTCTGTCAGGTTCCCACGCCCCAGGCGGCGACAGGTTGCCGCGCATCAGCAGGGGTGACCGGTCCGCTCCTGATCCCCGGGATCGTCCCTTTGGTTGGCGTCCTGCGGCTGGAGCCGAATACGCTGGGGAGGGCCTACCATTATGTATGCTCTCTCCGGCGCTCTAGGTCGCCACTCTCCCACGTCTCAGCCGGACTGACAGGTTTCCCGCAGCTCAGCAGAGGTGACCACCCGGGATCATCATTTTGGTCTGCGTCCTGCGGAAGAGGCCACGCATCTGGGAGGGGGTACTGTCACGTGTGTTCCCTCTCTGGCCTCTAGGTCACCAGGCTGCTCGTTATGGCACACACCTGTCACCATCGTTACGCGCACCTGCGCGTTTTCAGACTCACCATAACTCCCTCACTTCCCTGATTACCTTCCCTATATACAGTATGTCACTCCCTTTGGTTCCTTCTCGAAGCGTCATTGTTTCTGTTTCATGTCTGTGTGCAGTTAGTGTTTCTTGTTTTGTATTATGTTCCATTTATATAATTAAAACACTCACTCCCTGAACTTACTTCCCGACTCTCAGCGCATATCATTACACAAAGTGTCATCAGCAATGAAGTTAACTGTATTTCGAGGCGGATGTGTGTACCTGTAGGACACATGGTGTGTGAGTAGCTACGTTTTATACCAATACAATTGTGGTTATATGTAGAAACAGTCTCTAAACTTGACAAATCAACCTCCCCAAGCCATATAAATGGCAAAATAGTTGGGAAGAGATTTGATGTACCGAGTCCGTGGCACATGGTTAATGAATTAACACGCAAAATGATGCCAGATTCAAGATGTAGAATTTTCTATTTAAATTATTATACAAACTTCTTGCAACCAATAGAATGTTACATGGGGGATACAACCTTCCCAGCTCTGCAGATTTTGATGCGAGGAGGCAGAATCATTAGATCATTTATTTTGGTACTGTCCATATGTAGCTAGTTTTTGGTCACAGGTCCAGGAACAGCTGAATAATTGCAACATTTACCTAGAGCTAATGCTGCTGTCACGTTCTGACCTTTATTTCCTTTGTTTTGTATTTATTTAGTATGGTCAGGGCGTGAGTTGGGTGGGCAGTCTATGTTTGTTTTTCTAGGTTTTGGGTATTTCTATGTTTCGGCCTAGTATGGTTCTCAATCAGAGGCAGGTGTCATTAGTTGTCTCTGATTGAGAATCATACTTAGGTAGCCTGGGTTTCACTGTGTGTTTGTGGGTGATTGTTCCTGTCTATGTGTTTTGATCAGATAGGGCTGTTTTTGGTTTTCCACGTTTATTGTTTTGTAGTGTTCGTTTTTATTGTTTTTTATTAAACATGAATCAATATAACCACGCTGCGTTTTGGTCCGCCTCTACTTCACCACAGGAAAACCCTTACAGAATCACCCACCACAACAGGACCAAGCGGTGTGGTAACGGGCAACGGCAAAAGCAGCAGCAGCAGCAGTGGGAGAGGCTGCACTATTTGGCGAGATGGACTTGGGAGGAGATTTTAGACGGGAAAGGACCCTGGGCAGAGCCAGGGGAATATTGCCGCCCCAAAGCCGAGCTGGAGGCAGCAAAAGCAGAGAGGCGGCATTATGAGGAGCTTGATCCCAAACACACCGCCCGGGCAACGAAGGAGTGGCTTCGTAAGAAGCATTTCAAGGTCCTGGAGTGGCCTCGCCAGTCTCCAGATCTCAACCCCATAGAAAATCTTTGGAGGGAGTTGAAAGTCCATGTTGCCCAGCAACAGCCCCAAAACATCACTGCTCTAGAGGAGATCTGCATGGAGGAATGGGCCAAAATACCAGCAACAGTGTGTGAAAACCTTGTGGAGACTTACAGAAAACGTTTGACCTCTGTCATTGCCAACAAAGGGTATATAACAAAGTATTGAGAAACTTTTGTTATTGACCAAATACTTATTTTCCACCATAATTTGCAAATAAATTAATTAAAAATCCTACAATGTGATTTTCTGGATTTTTTTTTCTAATTTTGTCTGTCATAGTTGAAGTGTACCTATGATGAAAATTACAGGCCTCATATTTTTAAGTGGGAGAACTTGCACAATTGGTGACTGACTAAATACTTTTTTGCCCCAATGTATATGTATTTGTGTGTGTGTATATATATGCATGTTTATATATAAATATATACCGTTGAAGTCGGAAGTTTACATACAAAATCATTTTTCAACCACTACACAAATTTCTTGTTAACTATAGTTTTTGGCAAGTTGGTTAGGACATCTACTTTGTGCATGACACAAGTATTTTTTTCCAACAATTGTTTAGAGACAGATTATTTCACTTCTAATTAATTGTATCACAATTCCAGTGGGTCAGAAGTTAACATACACTAAGTTGACTGTGCCTTGAAACAGCTTCGAAAATGTCCGAAAATTCTGTCATTGCTTTATAAACTTCTGATAGGCTAATTGACATAATTTGAGTCAATTGGAGTTGTACCTGTGGATGTATTTCAAGGCCTACCTTCAAACTCAGTGCCTCTTTGACATCATGGGAAAATCCAAATAAATCAGCCAAGACCATCCTTGGGAGCAATTTCCAAACGGCTGAAGGTACCACGTTCATCTGTCCAAACAATAGTACGCAAGTATAAACACCATGGGACCACGCAGCCGTCATACCACTCAGGAAGGAGATGCGTTCTGTCTCCTAGAGATGAACGTACTTTGGTGCGAAAAGTGCAAATCAATCCCAGAACAACAGCAAATGAGCTTGTGAAGGAAACAGGTACAAAAGTATCTATATCCACAGTAAAACGAGTCCTATATCGACATAACTTGAAAGGCCACTCAGCAAGGAAGAAGCCACTGCTCCAGAACAGAAATGTCCTCTGGTCTGATGAATCAAAAATATATCTTTTGTGTGTGTGTGTGTGTGTGTGTGTGTGTGTGTGTGTGTGTGTGTGTGTGTGTGTGTGTGTGTGTGTGTGTGTGTGTGTGTGTGTGTGTGTGTGTGTGTGTGTGTGTGTGTGTGTGTGTGTGTGTGTGTGTGTGTGTGTTTGGAGTATATGTTGTATTTTGGTATTTTTGTATTTCACCTTTATTTAACTAGGTAGGCTAGTTGAGAACAAGTTCTCATTTACAACTGCGACCTGGTCAAGATGAAGCAAAGCAGTTCGACACATACAACAACACAGAGTTACACATGGAATAAACAAACATACAGTCAATAATACAGTAGAAAAAGTCTATATACAGTGTGTGCAAATGAGGTAAGATAAAGCAATAAATAGGCCATGGTGGCGAAGTAATTACAATACACCAATTAAACACTGGAGTGATTGATGTGCAGAAGATGAATGTGCAAGTAGAGATACTGGGGTGCAAAGGAGCAAGATAAATAAATAAATACAGTATGGGGATGAGGTAGTTGTTTGGGCTATTTACAGATGGGCTATGTACAGGTGCAGTGATCTGTGAGCTGCACTGACAGCTGATGCTTAAAGCTAGTGAGGGAGATATGAGTCTCCAGCTTCAGTGATTTTTGCAATTTGTTCCAGTCAATGGCAGCAGAGAACTGGAAGGAAAGGCGACCAAATGAGGAATTGGCTTTGGGGGTGACCAGTGAGATATACCTGCTGGAGCGCATGCTACGGGTGGGTGCTGCTATGGTGACCAGTGAGCTGGGATAAGGCGGGGCTTTACCTAGCAAAGACTTGTAGATGATCTGGAGCCAGTGGGTTTGGGGACGAGTATGAAGCGAGGGCCAGCCAACGAGAGCATACACGTTGCAGTTGTGGGTAGTATATGGGGCTTTGGTGACTTAACGGATGGCACTGTGATAGACTGCATCCAATTTCTTGAGTAGAGTGTTGGAGGCTTTTGTAAATGACATCGCTGAAGTCTAGGATCGGTAGGATGGTCAGTTTTATGAGGGTATGTTTGGCAGCATGAGTGAAGGATGCTTTTTTGTGAAATAGGAAGACGATTCTAGATTCAATTTTGGATTGGAGATGCTTAATGTGAGTCTGGAAGGAGAGTTTACAGTCTAACCAGACACCTAGGTATTTGTAGTTGCCCACATATTCTAAGTCAGAACCGTCCAGAGTAGTGATGCTGGATGGGCGGGCAGGTATGGGCAGCGATCGGTTGAAGAGCATGCATTTAGTTTTACTTGCATTTAAGAGCAGTTGGAGGCCACGAAAGGAGAGTTGTATGGCATTGAAGCTCGTCTGGAGGTTAGTTAACACATTGTCCAAAGAAGGCCCAGAAGTATACAGAATGGTATCGTCTGCGTAGAGGTGGATCAGAGAATCAGAAGAGCGACAGCATTTATACAGAGAAGAGTCGGCCCAAGAATTTAACCCTGTGGCACCCCCATAGAGACTGCCAGAGGTCCGGACAACAGGCCCTCCGATTTGACGCACTGAACTCTATCAGAGAAGTAGTTGGTGAACCAGACGAGGCAGTCATTTGAGAAACCAAGGCTGTTGAGTCTGCCGATAAGAATGTGGTGATTGACAGAGTCGAAAGCCTTGGCCAGGTCTATGAATACGGCTGCACAGTAATGTCTCTTATCAATGGCGGTTATGATATCGTTTAGGACCTTGAGTGTGGCTGAGATGCACCCATGATCAGCTCTGAAACCAGATTGCATATGTGAATGAATGAGAGTGGAGAGGAAGGGAGGGTAGGAAAATATGGGAGGTTGAGGCAAGCTTGGCTTGGGTGGAAAACGGTGGGCAAGAACGGGAGGTTGGGACAAGCTTAGCTTGGGGGGGGGGGGTAAAGGGGCAGGGAAACTGGCAGCGGGAGATGGACACGCTTGGCTTGGGAGAGAGGGAAGGAAGGGTTTATCTATACAACAATGTATTTTTTTGTGACTTGCAAACCTGCTGTTAAATAAATACGAGGGCTGCCCAAATTAGTTGAGGATATCGAGTCATTGTTTCTCCAATGTATTTACAATGACATAACCCATAGTCTTCTTTGGAGCTTAAAAGCTTAAATACAAAGAAATGCTTGTTTTATGTTTATTGTGTTGTTGGTTCCACTTTTCTGGGCTCCATTATTTACTTAACAAATAAGGAACACTCAAAATGTGCACTTATAAATCAGAACAATTTGAATCAAAATACAGCTGTAGACAGAAGCCAAAGATCAAACATCAGACATACAACTGATGTCTCTCCTGAGTTCTGCCCCGAACAAAAGAAAGACAGGATCTTATATACCCCACACCCCCACACCCACATCTCCTACGTCAAAACCTGCTTGTGCAGTTAAAAGAACAAGTTATTCATAACACAACGTTTCTGAGGACCTGTCTCAACGGTATGCAAATCTGCCCTTGTTTCGGAGATACAAGTGTCTCGCTATCACCCTCAGTCCCTTTTCTCACCTTTTCTCACGGACGCGGGGCTGCGGGTTTTGGCAGAGAGCTAGACACAGAGAGGCCTCGATATTCAGCTATGCAGTCAGCATAAGTACAATGGCACGTAAGCAAATTAATAATGACATAATCAATGGTGGGGTCTTTAGAAGACACCCAAATCAATTTTAACCCTTCGGTGTGTTAAATGTTTGCTCAGCCTACACGTTCACACGATCTATATATGTAATGTATATAATAACTATGAAAATATTAATTTCTACAAATAATTTACAGGACACTTGTAGGTTTGTCATGTCTACTCCCGCTCCTCCCCTCAGGCGTTCGACGTCGCCGGTATACTAACAACCGGTCCTGTGATTCATCATTATGCACACCTGGCATCAATCATTACACGCACCTGCATGTCATCATGATACTCACCTGGACGCCATCACCTTCCTGATTACCTCCCCTATATTTGTCACTCCCTTTGGTTCTTTCCTCAGTCAGTATTGTTTCCTGTGTAGACACTACTGCTATGTTGTCTCGGTTCATGTTTGTTGTTTTATTAAACGTTTCACCTGCACCTAGTCCTCGACTCTCAGTTACAAGGTTAGTATTCCCAACTACAAAATACTACTTTTTTTTCTCTAAGTAAGAAAAGCTATTCAAAAATTTACAAAAATATATATAAAAAAATGCACTCAACAATATACTGGATTGAAAAGTCCATGACATATTGAAATCCAAACTTTCTCATGTATCATGCTTAATTACACTGACAGAAAATACACTTAGCGACGGAAATGGAGAGTGCATCTTCAACACCTGAAATGTATTAAATAAGTGAACCAAAAATAAAGACGTTTACCATTACAAATGTAGACAGAAAGCATAGAGAGAATCCAACCCCTGACATAATTTGGGATGCTTTTATGGTATACTTTAGGGGAATGGTAATCTCATATTTGGCTAAAGTTAAATCTGAATTAGTGATACATTTTTCTTCAATTAAAATGTAGCTTTTCGAACAAGCCCATAAAAATCTTTACAAGATAAAGAAGAAATATAACATTTATGAATTTAAGCAGGAATATGATATTTTACTTTTGAAGAGATCCAACAACTACAGGTTAAACTCAAATAAAGTATACTATTTAATGGCAAATAAACCAGAAACACCTCTCAGGCCTCACAAAACGAACACATGCCAAACCAATTATAATTTAAGATATTTAATTAGAAACAGCTCTATTAATAACAATTTTAAAAGCTTTTATGAAAATCGATATAAATCCAAAATGAAACTACATTGCACTGATCCTACAACCTTAGACTTAATAACCCTGAAGCTACTATCAACAGGCAAAAAATGATCACTAAATATAGAAAGCACACCAAAATACATTTTAGACATTGTTAAAACATAGCACCAGCTATGGACAGCTTTCCCATACAATTATATTTGACATTATGGGATAAAGTAGCGCCCCTATTTATTCAAATGACAAAACGCATCACTCAGTTCAGTGCTTCTGAGTTCCATGTATCAAACAGTTACTTCAGTTATATTAAACCAGGAAAACCTGAAGAGTCCCCTGCAGATTACAGACCCATATACTTAATCAATTACGACAATAAAATAATACTAAAACTCATAAGCAACAGAATGGTAAAAGTCTTAATAGACTTGATATACAGCATATTAATCAAACATGGTTTATTAAAAATAGACACTAATCAACAAATAAAATAATATTTCAGTATAATTTGTTCTAAAGAAGATTTGTCAATAATGGCGGATACATGAGTATTCAGACCCTTTGCTATGAGACTCGAAATTGAGCTCAGGTGCATCCTGTTTCCATTGATCATCCTTGAGATGTTTCTACAACTTCATTGTCCACCTGTGGTACATTTCATTGATTGGACATGATTTGGAAAGGCACACACCTGTCTTTATAAGGTCCTACAGCTGAAAGTGCATGTCAGAGCAAAAACCAATCCATCTGGTCGAAGGAATTGTTTGTAGAGCTCCGAGACAGGATTGTGTCAAGGAAAAGATCTGGGGAAGGGTAACAAAAATTAGATGTGACCAAGATCCGGATAGTTACTCTGAAAGAGCTCTAGAGTACATCTGTGGAGATGAAAGAACCTTCCTTCCAGAAGGACAATCATCACAGCAGCACTCCGCCAATCAGGACTTTTTGGTAGAGCCACCCCTCAGTAAAAGGCACATGACAGCCCGCTATGAGTTAGCCAAAAAGCACCTAAAGACTCTTAGACCATCTGAAACAAGATTCTCTGGTATGATGCAACCAAGATGAAACTCTTTGGCCTGAATGCTAAGCGTCACGGCTGGATGAAACTTAGCACCATCCCTACTGTGAAGCACGGTGGTGGCAGCATTATGCTGTGGGGATGTTTTTCAGTGGCAGGGATTGGGAGACTAGTCAGGATCAAGGCAAAGATGAACGGCGCAAAGTACAGAAAGATCCTTAATGAAAACCTGCTCCAGAGTACTCAGGACCTCAGACTGGGGCGAAAGTACCTTCTAACAGGAAAATGACCCTAAGCACACAGTCAAGATAATGCAGGAGTGGTTTAGGGACAAGTCTCTGAATGTCCTTGAATGACCCAGCCAGAGCCCGGAATTAAACCCGATCAAACATCTCTGGAGAGACCTGAATATAGCTGTGCAGCAACGCTCCCAATCCAACCTGACAGAGCTTCAGAGGATCTGCATAGAAGAATGGGAGAAACCCCCCAAATACAGGTGTACCAAGCTTGTAGCATCATACCCAAGAAGACTTGAGGCTGTAACCACTGCCAAAGGTGCTTTAACAAAGTACTGAGTAAAGGGTCTGAATACTTGTGATATTGTGATATTTAAGTTTTATTTTTTATAAATGAGCAAACATTTCCAAAAAACATGTTTTTTCTTTGTCATTGTTTGTAGATTGATGGAAAAAAACAATTTAATACATTCTGGAATAAGGCTGTAACATAAAAAGTCAAGGTGTCTGAATACTTTCCGAAGGCACTGTATAACAGGTAAGATACACAAAACTTTGCAGAAAGACTATCCAACTGACAATCTCTTAGAAAAATATATAAACTATATATAAACTATGGAACTAAAGGACTGATAGTGGCACACAATGTCTTCGACAGACATTGGCAGCTCTGCTTTTTGCTCCTAAGCAACTTTGCAGTATTTCATTTTTTTTCTGTGTTATTTCTTACGTTATTAGCCCAGAACGTTTTTTTGTGTTATTGCATACAGCCGGAAATAACTTTTGGATATCAAAGCTGCGGTAACTCACCAGCATTATGACCAGAAATACGACTTTCCAGAATTGGATCCTTTGTTTGTACCCCCCAGAGCAATTGAAATTATCCCAGAGGCTGCCCCAAGACACTGCCGACGGAGAATAGGTATTCGGAGTGGACTTCTAGTCCACCGCTTCCGAGTGTATTACTTGCTAATGTTCAGTCCCTGGACAATAAAGTAGACAAGCTTAGGGCAAGGATCTCTTTCCAGAGAGACATCATGGACTGTAACATACTCTGCTTCATGGAATCATGGCGCTCTCCTTATGTACTGTCTCTGTCCATACAGCCAGTTGGGTTCTCAGTACATCGCGCAGACGGAAATTAAGAACTCTCTGGGAAGAAGAAAGGCGTGCTGTACGTTTCATGATTAACTACTCATTGTGTGATTGTGATAACGTATAGGAACTCAAGTCCTTTTGATCACCCAACCTAGAATACCTCACAATCAAATGCCGACCGTATTACCTCCCAAGAGAATTCTCTTTGGTTATATTCCCCCTCAAGCTGATACCACAACGGCCCTCAAGGAACAACTAGTTAGAAAGTTGGCTGTCAGAAGTTTTACAATGTAAGTTTATTTATAATCCGTCTATCTGCATATTTCAAGACATGGTATAGGAGGCGGCGGTGAGATACCCAATTGGTTGGACCATACTTTTTTCTGCAATCATAAAAAAAAAGGTTTGCTGAAAAACTGGAAGTCAAATGACCCTCCATCGCTAAGGCAGTGGATAAATCAAATGCATTATCATTTAAATATTAAATACACTGGGGATACACTGGGATGGGCGACACCTGGAGGGGGGTGGAGACAAGTACAAAGACAGGTGAAACAGATCAGGGTGTGACAATATTAATATTATAGTTCCTGCAATTTTAGTTTGACATGATTTTATGGCCTATCGATGGGTCTTTTGAAAACAGTATACGTGAAAGGATTAGCCACCATCATCAATGAAAGAGAGAGAGAGAGAGAAAGAGAGAGAGAGAGAGAGAGAGAGAGAGAGAGGTTAGGGAAATAAATGTATCACTTGAACGTCAATCAAATCAATCTTAAAAACATGGAATCATGTAGCTCATATTCCAAAGTGGTCTGAAATACCTCCAGTATTTCATTGTTGGAACCCTACATAAAATGCCCCTTTAAAACACTGTCTTTAGCATGCCATTTAGAAGACTTTGTTTTCAATCGAGGAATAAAATAAAATAACCAGACAAAACCATACATTGCAGAAATCTCCATAAATATCAGACAACTGAACATCAGTGAGAGAGAGACTACTTCCCGGAGAGAAAAAAGATGTGAGTCTACATGGGAAAAGGACATGACTGAATGTTTTGCTGTCATTTTCATGTTTTCATAGCAAGTTTCATTTTCACATAGGAGTAAACAACACTGATATCCCAAGCTCCCCAAACCTAAAATGTACAGGTACAGTAGATTAATACATGGCGATGAGAATAACCTGCTGACTTGGCAAAAACTGGTTGAATCAAAGTTGTTTCCACGTCATTTCAATGTTGAATCAACGTGGAAAACTCATTGGATTTAATCAACATCAGGGCATTTCCTATTTTTTTCTCTTAACTTTTAACCTAAATCCAATGACATGGTGAATTTTTTTTAAATTTCAAGTTGAATACACAATAGTTGACATCTCGACCAAATGTCAATCAAAACTAGACATTGAACTGACATCTGTGCCCTGCTTTGCTAATGTATGTTGTAAATACATTTAGGATACTTTTGCCCCTTTACATTACAGTATATTTGAGTTTAATATGAAAAAGATAAGCGAGAAGAGCATAGATTACCACTATTCATTATGATTTGTTAGCCAAAAAGAACCAACTATATTTTCATTTTCAAACATGTAAGAATATACAAAAACACTGAACACTATATTCTCTAACTGTTACCGTTTAAGACTTTTATCACTTATCTCTAAGTACAACATGTGTGTGGCTCTCCTGTGACTATTGTCAGCACTTTTGTACTGTATTCTTCATACTCATCGTCTCTTGGTATGGTCAAGTTCCTTATTCTGCACATGGGTGTTTCTATAAACTAGCGTACCAGTGAGCATTTCATGTGGTGGACAACTGTTTGGAGCTGTTACAAAGTCACTTATAATAATGTCCCTTTTTTCACGTGAGTACATTAACATATAAAGGATGAGCTTAGAGACATTCAATATAATTCATGAGCCGAATCAAAACCTACACTGCCGTTCAAAAGTTTGGGGTCACTTAGAAATGTCCTTGTTTTTGAAAGAAAAGCAAACATTTTTGTCCATTAAAATAACATAAAATTTATCAGAAATACAGTGTAGACATTGTTAATGTTGTAAACGACTATTGTAGCTGGAAATGGCAGATTGTTTTATGGAATATCTACATACTAGTCTACTCAACTAGAAGGCCCATTTTATTGCTTCTTTAATCAGAACAACAGTTTTCAGCTGTGCTAACATAATTGGAAAAGGGTTTTCTAATGATCAATAAGCCTTTTAAAATGGTAAACTTGGATTAGCTAACATAATGTGCCACTGGAACACAGGAGTGATGGTTGCTGATAATGGGCCTCTGTACGCTTATGTAGATATTCCATTACAAATCTGCTGTTTCAAGCTACAATAGTAATTTACAACATCAACAATGACTACACTGTATTTCTGATCAATTTTGTGACATTTTAATGGACAAAAAGTATTATTTTCTTTCAAAAACGAGGACATTTCAAAGTGACCCCAAACGTTTGAACGGTAGTCAAATACTAAGTGTTTAACCATTGAAGTACACATTGAACTTGATCCTGTAAAATTCCTGGATATTGCAGTCACTCTTTTTTTTGTATCACGGAAGTGTACTGTAACCTTGTAACATTTATCCCCCTATGTTAAGCTGTCAAAACAGTTTTAATTGGCACACATATCCAAAATAATGTATGGATTGCAAAATCGAATGCTTCTAACAGAAAATAGTATCTTTAACAAGATGAATCAAACAAAAATTGATATTGTCATTAACCGAGTTCTTCAATAATTATACATAATATGCATTTGATGTATAGGGAAATTATCGCTGATTCAGGAAAATAATTTTCTGAATGACAGTCAAGTGATAAAGAGCTGGTGTGATACTGCATGCGATTGAACTGCTTTTTCAGTGGAATGTTGTGGGGGGGTTCCGCTAGCGGAACGTGTGTCCAAGGCAGGTTAATGCATTTTATGCTCGCTTCGAGGCAAGCAACATTGAAGCATGCATGAATGAGAGGACCAGCTGTTCCGGACGACTGATAACAGGTCAACATTCACAAAGTCGCAGTGCCAGACGGATTACCAGAATGTGTACTCAAAGCATGCGTGGACCAACTGGCAAGTGTCTTCACTGACATTTTCAACCTCTCCCTGACCGAGTTTGTAATACCTACATGTTTCAAGCAGACCACCATAGTCCCTGTGCCCAAGGAAGCGAAGGCAACCTGCCTAAATGACTGCCGCCCCGTACCACTCACGTCTGTAGCCATGAGGGGCTTTGAAAGATTGGTCATGGCTCATATCAACACCATCATCTCGGAAACCCTAGACCCACTACAATTCGCATACCACCCCAAAACATCCACAGATGACTCAATCGCACTCCACACTGCCCTTTCCTTTTTGCAAAAGGAACACCTATGTGAGAATGCTGTTCATTGACTACAGCTCAACGTCCCACCCCATAGTGCTCACAAAGCTCATCACTAATCCAAGGACCCTGGGACTAAACACCTCCCTCTGCAACTGGATCCTGGACTTCCTGACGGGCCGCCCCTAGGTGATAAGGGTAGGCAACAACACGTCTGCCACGCTGATCCTCAACACTGGGGCCCCTCAGGAGTGCGTGCTTTGTCCACTCCCTTACTCCCTGTTCACCCATGACTGCGTGGCCAAACACGACTCCAACACCATCATTAAGTTTTCTGATGACACAACAGTGGTAGGCCTGATTACCGACAACAGTGAGACAGCCTATAGAGAGGAGGTCAGAGACCTGGCAGTGTGGTGCCAGGACAACAACCTCTCCTTCATTATCAGTAAGACCAAGGAGCTGATCGTGGACTACAGGAAAAGGTGGGCCGAACAGGCCCTCATTAACATTGACAGGGCTGTAGTGGAGCGGGTCGAGAGTTTCTAGTTCCTTGGTGTCCACATCACCAACAAACTATCATGGTCCAAACACATCGAGATTGTCGTGAAGAGGGCACGAGAACACCGTTCCCCCCTCAGGAGACTGAAAATATTTGTCATGGGTCCCCAGATCCTCAAAGTTCTACAGCTGCACCATCGAGAGCATCTAGACTGGTTGCATCACCGCCTGGTATGGCAACTGCTCGGCATCTGGCCGTAAAGCACAAGGCCCAGTACATCACTTGGGGGCAAGCTTCCTGCCATCCTGGACCTATATACTGGGCGGTGAGGAAAGCCCAGAAAATTCTCAAAGACTCCAGTCACCCAAGTCATAGACTGTTCTCTTTTCTACCGCACGGCAAGTGGTACCGGAGCACCACGTCTAAGACCAAAAGGCTCCTTATAAGAGCTTCTACCCACAAGCCATAAGACTGCTGAACAAATAATAAAATGGCCACCCGAACTATTTACATTGACCCCCTCCCCCCATTTGTTTTTACACTGTTGCTACTCACTGTTTATTATCTATGCATAGTCACTTTACACCTACCTACATGCACAAATTACCTTGACTAACCTCTACACTCGCACATTGACTCATTAAATGTTTTACTTTAGTTTATTTGGTAAATGTTTTCTTAACCAACAATGCAGTTCAAGAAAGAGTTAAGGGCTTGTAAGTAAGCATTTCACGTTAAGGTCTACACCTGTTGTATTCGGTGCATGTGACAAATAAAGTTTAAATTGATTTGCTCACATCGGCTATGGAGAGCGTGATCACACAATCTTCCTGAACAGCTGGTGCTCTCATGCAGGCTTCAGTGTTGCCTGCCTCAAAAAGCAAGCATAAAAGGCATTTAGCTTGTCTGGTAGGCTCGAGTCACTGGGTTTCCCTTTGTAGTCCGTAATAGTTTGCAAGCCCTGCCACATCTGACGAGCATCAGAGCCGGTGTAGTAGGATTCAATCCTAGTCCTGTATTGACGCTGTGCCTGTTTTATGGTTTGTCTGAGGGCGTAGCAGGATTTCTTATAAGCGTCTGGATAAGCGTCTTTGAAAGCAGCATCTCTAGCCTTTAGTTCAGTACAGATGTAATCCATGGTTTCTGTTTGGGATATGTATGTATGGTCACTGTGGGGACGACGTTGTTGATGCACTTATTGATGAAGCAAAATTATTCAGCCCCCCTAATGATGATAAATACAATCCACCTGTGTGTAATCAAGTCTCCGTATAAATGCACCTGCACTGTGATAGTCTCATAGGTCCGTTAAAAGCGCAGAGAGCATCACGAAGAACAAGGAACACACCAGGCAGGTCCGAGATACTGTTGTGAAGAAGTTTAAAGCCGGATTTGGATACAAAAAGATTTCCCAAGCTTTAAACATCCCAAGGAGCACTGTGCAAGCGATAATATTGAAATGGAAGGAGTATCAGACCACTGCAAATCTACCAAGACCTGGCCGTCCCTCTAAACTTTCAGCTCATACAAGGAGAAGACTGATCAGAGATGCAGCCAAGAGGCCCATGATCACTCTGGATGAACTGCAGAGATCTACAGCTGAGGTGGGAGACTCTGTCCATAGGACAACAATCAGTCGTATATTGCACAAATCTGGCCTTTATGGAAGAGTGGCAAGAAGAAAGCCATTTCTTAAAGATATCCACAAAAAGTGTCGTTTAAAGTTTGCCACAAGCCACCTGGGAGACACCCCAAACATGTGGAAGAAGGTGCTCTGGTCAGATGAAACCAAAATTTAACT